>NW_027536465.1:2401452-2409341 GCF_008692635.1 Crocuta crocuta
AAAAAACAAAAAACAAAAAAAAGCAGAAGCAGTCCTGGAAGTAGGTTATGAATAAGACACTCCTGCACCCCCTTTCCACACCCCCTTCCTGGCCCTTCCTTTAAAGGTATATGTTACAAGGCATATCACATATGGAGTAGAATATATATGTGTGTTATAAAGGAACATATGTATGTGTGTGTGTATACGTGTGTGTGTGTGTATGGAGTGAATATGTATGTTATAAAGGAACATATGTATGTGTGTATATATGTATACATATATATATATATATATGGAGTGAATGAAGGGAATTTGGTGGGGCAATCTAGACTTTTAATACCTTCCATGTTGGGACACTGAAATCAAGAAAGCAAATCATTAAACCCCAGTCCAAATTTGTAGCAATCTGTAAATATGTTAGGGATTTGGTCAGTTATTGTTTGAATCCTCTGGGGGAATGAATGTAAGCCATAGGAAGGCAGGACCTCATCGAATGTGTTTATCTTTGTGTCCCAGGGGCCTAATGAAGTGCTGGATACAGAGTCGGGGTATGCTAAACATTTATTAAAATTAATAAATGGATACTGCCCTAAAATTAAGTGACATTATTCTCATTTCTCGAGGTAGAAATTGAGCTTCCAAGAAATTAGCTACCTTTTTACCAGGCCCTCGTTCACTAGGACTCAAATGAAGTCTAATTATAAGGCCAAGATATCTTCTAATACACCATTTTGCTTGTAGATTATGAAAGATGGTGCATTTGGGTAAAATGAATGTTTTATTTAGCATTAACCATAGAGCACTCATTCTCCACTCATTCTATTTCTTGGCTTCCTGGCTCATTCTAAAACTTAGTTTGTCTTCTGACTTTGATGAATCAGGATTTGACTTATCTTGCCTTTTAAGCATGCTGACCTGATGGAGCAATTCATCCCTGAGGGGTATCTGCAAAGACAAATGCACTAAGAATTTCTTACAAGGATTTTAAAAAATTTTTAAAGCACATGGTTTTTAAAATTATTTTTTATTTTGTTATTTGAGAGAGAGAGAGAGAGAGAGAGAGTGCAAGCAGGGGAGAGGGACAGAGAAAGAGGGGGAGAGAGAGAGAGAAAGAATCTTTAAGCAGGCTCCACACTCAGCACAGAGCCTGATGATGGGACTCAAGACCATGACCCTGGGATCATGGACCTGAGCAGAAATCAAGAGTTGGATGCTCAACCAACAGAGCCCCCCAGGCACCCCTTACAAGGAATTTTTGATTTGGTTTGGTTTTTATTTATTTTAATATTATTTTTAAAACTATTTCCCAGGGACTAGGTGTCACAGCCATGAATGTCATCAGTTCCTTGGTTGCGGTGGCTGGGATTACCCTAACCATTATCAGCTACAGACACCAGCATGAGTACTGCCAGACGCCTTCCCTCGAAGGAATATGTGTCATAGGTAGAATCCTGTTCAATGTAAGTGGTCCTTCTCCATACAGTGAATCTGTACAATCTTACCTGACCTATGTTCATGATGCATCAAGTCATTAAATTTGATTCTAATAATGGAAGTTGAGTCAGCATTTGAGTGAACTCTTAAAAAGATACTGTGATTCAGGGTCTGAATCCTGGTTGTGTAACTTACACACTTGTGACCTTGGACTAATATATCTTATCTAAGCCCCAGTTTTCTTTGTCTGGAAAATGAAGATAATAAGAATACCTCCCTCATTGGGTTGTTGCAAAATGAAGATAATAAGAGTACCTCCCTCATTGTGTTGTTGTGAAGATTACTTAAATTAGAACACTGCCTGGCATAGTGTAAACAGTCAACAGGTTTTGGCTATTACTATTAGTACGGACATGGACTGCATTAAATTTTACCTTTTTAGAATTAAAGAGGAACAAAATCTAAAAAGTTTACTCAATTAATACTAAAAACAAAATATAGTGGGAGAAAGTGTTTAAGCTGCTTAATAATGTACTTTAATAATCTTAGAACATAACTTATTTTACATAAATGTAGCAGTGTTATTCATGACAGCAGATGAGATGTATCTTTGCCAGGAAATACAATTGTAGGTGTAATTTTCAATATTTATCTAGTAGTATTCAGTGACTTTTTTTAATACATGTCAGTGATTCCCAAAGTCCTCTCCCTTTACTTCCCCAAGTAAATCCTAGGCTTTCATTCTATTTCCATCAGCCACACCTTGAAGGCTTTGGTCCTAGAACGTAGTGAGAGTTGACCTGTTTGGATTGATGTGAAATAGAATCACGGGACATTGTCTTCCCAAATAAAGAAGGAAAGAGAAAAGAACTACCAGTTACCAGATATGAGATCTTTTTAATCCTCATAATTACCTATAAAAACGAGCCTAAGAACGTTCCCATGTGTTCTGAGGTAAACTCCAGAATTAGACTCAAAAAAAAGTTACTAAGCAAAGCCAGGACACTATGTAAGGAACACAATTCTTTCCTAATTGGACCAAGAATACGGTACATTATAATCCCTTATTCTTTTTTTTTTAGTGGACAGGAGACCACTACTATACATTATGTTAGTATGAATCAGGAAGAAACTGTATACCGAAAGGGTTAAATCTCCAGATCTATAAAACTCTGCTGTCTACTTTCAGCTGTGCATGAATAGGGAATTTTGCAGGATTAGTTCCTACATACATAATCATGAACGATCCACTCCAAGACCTCATGTGTATACAACTCTACAATTCCTTACTGTAATTCAAGCCTTGCAAATAAGCTTTAAAAAAACACACAAGCCAGAACAGTGGACTCTAGACATCTCCTGAACGGATATCCTCTGTCTCAAAGACAAACCTACTGTCTACACTGTAGTCAGAGGCATCAATTAAAAATGTAGATCTGAGCACATTACTAATGGGCTTCTTGTGAAATACAGAATTAAGACACAAATGTTAAAAGATTTACAAAAGCCTATAACACCTACCTTGCCAACATTACTCTGTATTTTTACCCTTCTCATTCCACACTTCTGGCACTTCCCCAAATTCCATAATGTGCTAAATACCCACTGCCCCAGGACCATAAGACCAGCTTTCTCTTGCTTCAAATATTCCCCAGCCCAGTGCCTACCCTCTTCCACCTACCCAATTAAAACTCCCCCCTCCTTCTTTAACCTCGGTTTAAACTTGACTTCATTTAGGAGGTCCTTCCTGGTCCCGCTTCTACTCTTCCCAGGGCTGATGTGTTCAGATCTCTCATTAGAGTAGTGCATAGCTCCCAATACCTTTTCATGGCACTTACCACAGCTTAGTTAAGCAAATAATTGTCTAATTATCTGTTACTGTTTGCCTCCCTTGTTTGATGCAAGTCTTACAATGACCAGCAGCAGGTCTATCTTGTTCAGCAGCAAATTTACAGTAGGCATTTCATATATTCCAGTTTTACCAACAAACAGGGGGAAATCCAGGTTTCTGGATGGGTTATAGGGAAACCAAGAATTAGAGACTCAGTCACTTAACCAAGTTAAGTTGGACCTGACTGCACCTACCTCTTTCAGTCTAAGCTTTTTGACACCATGCTATTTCATATGCTGCTTCTCCATCTAACTATTACCTTAAAGCAGAGTGTGCAAATCAGCAGTCTGTGAGCTATATCCAGCCTGCAGATCTGCTCTATTTGATTCACACAAGTGAAGGAAAAGCTGGAAATGTTCACATTAAAAATGTGTATATTCAGCTTCCTTAGGAAAGAAGAAAGACATCCCGGGGTCCATATTCCCACATGGGAACTATTGCTCAGTACTGGGTAATGGACACATTCTAGGAATATCTTTATTCTCTACCGTCTCCCCTTCTGTTTCATTCATTTGGGATGGTTGCCTGTCCCCTATAGGCATTAAGGTTTGTTATCTCTGCTCATCAAAAAGACATGATGAAAACTGTTCAGTCACTGATGGCTACGGGAGCATCTAAAATATGGGTTATCCCTTACTTGGTCATACAGTGTAAATAGTCCTTGGCTTTTACCTTTAAAACGATATAGCTTTCATTCCAAATGCCATATATTTATCCTCACTATTTACAGGGAATTTTGTCAGTCTTACTGATCATCAGCATAGTAGAGCTCGGCATCTCTGTGACCATTGCCTCCTTCAGAAGCAAATGCTGGACAACCTCCGATGAGGTGCGTTGGACGTTACTGCAAGAATGGGTTCCTATGGGGACACTGCAAGGTGACCTATTAGTCAGAGCAGTATTCTCAGATGCTGAACTGAAACTTCTAAGGTGAAGAAGGTCAAGGAGAGACAAGCTTAACTAACAGTGATGGCTCGCTCCACCCTTGAGACAACCATGCTTTTTTTTTTTTAAAATAGCTTATTGTCAAGTTGGTTTCCATATAGCACCCAGTGCTCATTCCCACAAGTGCCCTCCTCCATGCCCATCACCCCCCTTCCCCTCCCCCCCATACCCATCAGTCCTCAGTTTGTTCTTAGCATTCTAGAGTCTCTTGAACCATGCTTCTTCCTGCCCTCTCTGCTATCTAGTCATCTCTGTTCAGACATAGCTCCTTATATCCCTGCCAAAGTACATGAAGAGAAACAGACTTAATGGGAACCCAATTTACTGTGACACAGGGAGCTTCTACCTAGGCCACAAGGGTGTGTGAGTCAGTCTCCTCCCCACAGGGGACGTGGAGAAGAAAAATATTTAACAGCGATACTCCTGTTATTTATAATCGTTACAGCTTAACTTTTACTGAATGTTCACTGTGTCGGTCACTGTTACAATCACTTAGCACTAACTCAATCTTAACAAAACCATCAAGACTCCCTTATTTTACATATGAAAGAACTAAAACACAAAGGGTAACCTCTCCAGGTTCGCAGAACAGGATTCTGACTCAAATAATGTGGCTTTAGGGGCGCCTGGGTGGCTTAGTCAGTTAAGCTGCTGACTTAGGCTCAGGTCGTGATCTCACAGTTCCTGGGTTCAAGCCTTGCATTGGGCTCTGTGCTGACAGCTCAGAGCCTGGAGCCTGCTTCGGATTCTGTGTCTCCCTCTCTCTGCCCCTCCCCCTGCTCATGCTCTATCTCTCTCTCCCTCAAAACTAAATGAACATTAAAAAAAAATTTTTTTAATAATGTGGCTCCAGAGCCTGGTCTCTAAATCCCAAAAACAGTGCCAGGACCCATATTAAGTGGGGTTTTTTCCCCACTTTTTTTTTTACATCAACTTCATGGAAGTATAATTTACTAACAATAAAATGCAACTATTTAAAATTGTTTTTAATGTTTTATTTATTTCTGAGGGAGAGAGAGACAGCATGAGCAGGGGAGGGTCAGAGAGAGGGAGATACAGAATCCGAAGCAGGCTCCAGGCTCTGAGCTGGCTGTCAGCACAGAGCCCGACGCAGGGCTTGAACCCACGAACCATGAGATCATGACCTGAGCCGAAGTCGGACGCTTAACCAACTAGCCACCCAGGCGCCCTAAAAAATGCACCTATTTTAAATGTATGTAATTCAGGGGTTTTGAATTAGCTACCATCATATTTGAGATACAGTGAATTCCTATCACCCTGAAGGGTTCTCTGGAACCTCCTTGCAATCAGTATCTCCATCACTTCGATTAGTTTTATTTTCTCAAACTTCATGTATATGGATCATAAATAAGTACATTTTGTGTCTAGACTTCTTCCACTAAGCAGCATATTCATGAGATTCCTCCACGTTGTCACATGTATCGGTACTTTATTCCTTTTATGTGAGGGCATGCCACAATTTGCTTGAACATTTGAGTTCACACCTTTGTGTAGACATAATGTGTCATTTCCCTTTTGCATTTCTCAAATCCACGATCTGGTTGCTAGATGGCACGGCAAATGGATGCTTAACTTTCTAAGAATGGATCACGCAGTTTTCCAAAGTGGCTGTATCACTTTGCATTCTTATCAGTAATATATGAGAGGTATGGCTGCTCCGCATAATCAGCAACACTTGGGATTGCCAGCTGTGTTCATAATTTTTCTATTCTAGTGTGTATGTCATAGAATTTCATGGTAGCTTTAATTTGCATTTCCCTGATGGTAAAAGGAGATGACACTCTATGTGTTTATCGTCCCTTTTGTTTTAAGATGTGTCTGTTTAAACTGTTAGCCAACTTTTATTATGTTATCTTATTGAATTATAAGAACTTAAATGATTCTTAATAGAAGCCCTGTTTTGAGATATATGTATTGCTACTATTCTTCCCAGCCTTTGCTTGCCCTTTCATTTTCTTAATAGTTTCTTTCAAATAACAACTTGTGATTTATTTTCTTCTTTGGTTGGTCCTTTAGTGTTCCAACGAAGCTTTGCCTAGAAGACTGTAAGGACTTTTGTCTCTATTTTCTTGTGGGAATTTTATAGTTTTAGCTTTTGTGTTTAGATCTTTAACAGATTCCAAGTAAACTTTTAGATATTATATAGCTCTGAGGTAAGAAGTTCATACACCCCTGCCGTGGAGATAACTAACTATGCCAATGCTATTTGTCAAAAATGCAGTGTCTTCCCTCATTACCTTGGCATCTTGGTTGAAAATCAACTGACTTCATGTTTATAGAAGGTCTCTTTTGGGTGCTCTATTTTGTCCCCCTGATCCGTAGGTCTATACTTTCACATATTCCATGCTGTCTTAATTTCTGTAGCTTTCATATAGTAGTCCTTTTTTTAGTGGCAAAATATACATAACATTCTATTTATCCTTTTAGCCACTTACAAGTATACAGTTCAATGGCATTAAATTCATTCATAATGTGTAACCATCACCATTATCTATGCCCAGGACTCTTTCATCATCCCCATACAAACTCTGTACCATAAAACATAACTCCCCCTTTCCTCCTCCTTCCAGCCCCTCGTAACTTCTAGTTTATGTCTCTGCATCTACTTTCCATTATCTACTGATTATTCACATTTCATGAGATCATGACCTGAGCCGAAATCAAGAGTCAGACACTTAACCAGCTGAGCCACCCAGGAGCCCCCATGAAAGGGCTTTGTTAAGTGGCATAGCAATGTGCAAAGTACAACAGAGAATGCAAAGACGTTATATAGTATGCACCCTGATCCCAAGAAGAGGAAAGAGAAAGTAAACTCTGAATATTTATCCAACAACTTCTCTGCTCAAGCCACTGTGCCCAAAACATTATTTTATATAGTCTTCAGGAACAGCCACTCTGTAGTAAGGTGTAACTGAAGTCGTTATTATAAAGAAGCATATACTAGAGATTAGACTAGAGTAGATTAGAGTAGAGAGAAAAGTGCAGGACCTAGAATTCAACTGCAGTGTATGACTCCTAGCCTCACCAGTTAATAGTTCTGTGACACTGGTCAGGTTACTTAACACCTCTGAATCTCAGCTCTCTCAGTTATAAAGGAAGGAAAATAACCTCATAAGGATGTCATAATAATTACTTGAGACGACTCTAGAACTTTGTCCAGCACCTGGTAATCATTGTTACCATTAGGGATGAGCACATTTAAAATCATACACTTAGAATCTTGAATAAAGTAAAAGCAATTACAATTCATGCCACCAGATCATTGTTTTAACAAATGAAAAAGAATTACAATTCAAATGAAATACAAATTTTATGGTAAGTAAAAATGCAGAAATCTCCCCTAAAGTACTATTTATACTCACATAAATACCCCTCCCATGGTGATAAAATAAAGATATGAAAACAGGTTAGAAGGTAGGGAATGACAATGTGTCATATAAGAGAATGTGGCAGTCATTGTATTTGAGGCCTGCCATCAATCAAAGAGGTAACCATCATTAGGTCATTTAATCACTCAGAGTTCCAATCACTTTATCAAACAGACAAGTAGTCGATTCTGACTCTATGGATGACCTTAGAAAGGACACAGTATGACAAAACTCGGCGGACTGGTCTG
>NW_027536465.1:2409477-2428100 GCF_008692635.1 Crocuta crocuta
AAAAAAAAAAAAAAAAAAAAAGTAAAGACTGGGAAGCACTGGCCAAAGATTCTATCAGATGCTGTCGCTTAGTTGTTTAAAAAGCTTCCATAGATTTGATTTACCTGTAAAGGAAAGCCCAAATTTCCTGGCCTAGTGTCTTGGTACCTTCAGGTTGCTATAACAAAAACACCATGGACTGGGGGGCTCGAACTACAAAAAATTCTCAGAGTTTTGGAGGCTGGAAGTCCAAGGTCAAGATGCCAGTAGATTCAGGCCTAGTGGATGCCAGATGGTTCACAGATGCCATCTTCTCACTGTGGGCTCACATGGTGGGAAGGACAAGGATGCTCTCTGGGCTTCTTTTATAAAAGCGCTTATCTCATTCATAAAAGCTTCACCCTCATGATTTCATCACCTCCCAAAGGTCCCACCTCCAAACACCCTCATGCTGTGGATTAAGTTTCAAATTATAAATTTAGAGGGGGCACATTCAGTCTATGCATTCCATCCCTGCCCATTCCCCCTTTTCACATGAAAAATATATTACTTCCACCCCAGTAGCACCAGAAGTCTTTATCTTGTTTCAGCGTTAACTTTAAAGGCTAAGTCTGAAGTCTCATCCAAATATCATCTATATCAGATAGGTGAGACTCAATGTCTGATCTATCCTGAGGCAAATTCCCCCCTAGCTGTGAGCCTATGAAACCAAATACTTGATGAGACCAAACTTCCAAACTACAGTATTGTGACAAGCATAGGATAGACATTCCCAAAATCTAACAGGGCAAACAGACCTTGAGGCTCCAGAGTAATCCTCTTTGGCTCGATGCTCTGGCCGCCAAGCACACAGGGCTCAGCACCAAGGCCCCACAGTAACTCTCCACAGGAGCTCCGCCCCGGCAGCAGCTCTCTGCCTGGGCCCTGTGGCTCTCCCAGGCTGGAGTCCCATGCCTGTGGCTCTGCTGGGTGGGATCCCAAGCCCGTGCTCTGTCACTCGGCAGATTTTGAAGCCTCGGTGGAGGGGGTCACACTCCCATGGCTCAGCTGGGTGCAGCCCATGCAGCAGCAGCCTTCTGCAGCGCCCACCTCTGAGGCACTGGGAGGAGGGGGCATTCTGGCCTGGCTTGAACCAGAGAGATGGTCCTAGCCTTTGAAACCATTCTTCTCCCAGGCCTCCTGTCCTGTGTGCCCATGGCAGGAGTGCCAGCTCTGGTGCTCTTGGAATCCCATTTGGTGTCATTCTTTCATTGTCTGCAGAATAGGTTCTTGTTATTGTTGAGATGGCTGATCTATATCAATTTCTTTATCAAACAAGTCACTTGGTCATACTCCTAGTGTCCTCTCTCTCCTCTCTCTTTTTTTTTTTTTTCAATATGGATAGACTGGGTCCTGCTTTCTTTCTGCTTAAGAATTCAATTTCTCTCGGGGCGCCTGGGTGGCTCAGTCGGTTAAGCGTCTGACTTCAGCTCAGGTCATGATCTCATGGTTCGTGGGTTCAAGCCCCACGTCAGGCTCTGTGCTGACAACTCAGAGCCTGGAGCCTGCTTCGGATTCTGCGTCTCCCTCTCTCTCTCTACCCCTCCCCACTCGTGCTCTTTCTCTCTCTGTCTCAAAAATAAACTATAAAAAGATTTAAAAAAAGAATTCAATTTCTCTCTTCTCATATCTTACCATTAGCTGTCTGAAGGAGCCAAGCCTCATTTTCAACACTGCTTAGAAACAGCTTCAGCTAGGGGCACCTGGATGGGTGGCTCAGATGGTTAAGCATCCGACTCTTGGTTTGGTCTCAGGTCATGATTTCATGGTTCATGGGTTTGACCCCCACATCAGGTTCTGTGTCGTCAGCACGGAGCCTGCTTGTGATTCTCTCTGCCCTCCCCCACTCATGCTCTGTGTGTGTGTGTCTCTCAAAAAAAAAAAAAACCTTAATAGTTTCAGCTAAATTTCATTACATAAGATATTTATCATTCATTATTAATAACATTCATTATTTACTACATGAAATTCCACCATTTCCTTCAGTATTGCAAGTTCTACCTCCCACAAAACATGAGGACACAAACAATTCAGCCAAGTTCTTTGCCACTTTATAGCCAAGATCATCTTTCTTCCAGTTTCCAACAACGTATTTCTCATTTCTGTCTGAGACTTCATTAGAATGACCTTTATTGCCCCTATTCCCACCAACATTTCATTCAGGATTACTTAGGTGTTCTCTAAGAAGACCGAGGCTTTATCTACAGCTCTCCTTTCTTCTTCCTGGGCTCTCACCAGAATTGCCCTTAATGATTCATTCATAGCAATAACAGCTTTTTCTAGTATGTACCTCAAAATTCCTCCAGCCTCCAAACATTACCCATTTCCAAATGTGCTTTCACATTTTTAGATATTTGTTACAGCAGTACTCCTACTTCTTGGCATCAATTTCCATGTTAGTCCATTTGGGCTACTATACTAAAGACAGAGTAGCTTAAACAACAAAACTGTATTATTCATTGTTTTGAAAGCTGAGAAGTCCAAGATCAAGGTACTGGCAGATTCAGAGTCTGGTGAGAACCTGTTGCCTGATTCATAGCTGGTAGTCTCACTGTGTCCTTACGAGGAGGGAGGGGCAAAGGAACTCTTTGGGGGTCCCTTTAATAAAAGCACTAATTCCATTTACAAGGGCCCCACCCACAAACTAATCCCTCCTCAAAGATTTTACCTTTAAATACCATCACATTGGAGATTAGGTTCCACCATATAAATCTGGAGGGACACAAACATTCGATTTATAGCAGCTGGCATACCATCTAACATTATCTGTATATCATCTCCCATCACACTATGCTGCATCATAGCCTTGTGCTTTTGGACCCACTGTTTCTTCTACCTGGATTGTGACTCCTATCTTGCTTCATCTTACCTTTTTGCCTAAGGAATTCCTGCTCACCCATAAGACATTGATCAAACATATTCCTCAACGAAGCATTTCCTGGCACTCAGAATTAGGTCATCTTCTACATTCCCAGAAAGCGCTTACTATTTCTATAATAGCATTTGCTAAACCGTATTGCTTTCTATTTATATCTTGGTATACCAATAATTGCAAGCACCTTATAGACAAAACACACTTCCAATTATTTTTGATCTCTAGTAACTAGTTCACCCAGTAGGTGGACAGTAAGTCATTATAAAACTGAATATATGAATGCTGAGTGGATTACTTTAAATTTCTCAGAAGCTTTATAATATTAAGTATGGGAAGAATACTTCAGACAATCTTAATCAAATTCTCCTTTTCAATATTTGAGACAATAGTGAGTGATGATTTGTCAAACATAAAACCAATGAGTTGATGGTAACGGCAGTGGCTAGTACTGGTATTTGTTTTATAATTCCTTGTGTAGATGCTGTGTCCTACCTACTATCTTAAGGCAGAAGTGAAAAATAATTTGGGAATTCAAGAAGAAAAGAACATCAATGGTGATTATTACATTGATGTTTTCTATCCCCCTTGGTTTTCTAGATTGTATTTTTCTTGTCTTCGGATGTCACTGAAGAGAGTGAACTATCTGTCCTTGAAGAAAATGCTGTAGTACAATTTGAGCTTCAAGAACAGTCCTCCACTACTGATTCAACAACAAACATACAACCTGTTTTCATTGGAGGCTATACTTTCTTCAAGTTAAGAATCACAAGAAATCCTTTAGCCTTCAGACATTCGAGGAGGAGAAGTAGTAATAGTTACTACACATCTTCTGTGTCCATGCTAGAAGAACAACAGAAAAGTATCCCTCCACCCTCAAAACTTTATGAGGAAAGACCTAAGCTGAAATCTTTGCCTCCCAAGTTGCAGGAAATGCCCATAGAAGAGACTCCATACGTCAAACCACTGAAAGATGAAGACCTGCAATTTGCTATGGCCCAACACCCAGAACAGCCAACCCAACTGCTGCAGTCCCAAACTTCACCACTCCAAGTTCTCCCATCCAGTTCTATAAAAAAACTCCAAGTGTTACCACCCCAGGCTCTGCCAGTCCAGGCATCTCCACCTCCACCATCCCATGACACAGAGTCTCAAGGCCTGACATCAGAAGACATGCCATACCAAGACATGCCATCACAGGAATTGCAATCCCAGAACATGCCATCCCAAGATATACAGTCCCTCGACATGTCATCTCAATATGCAGCACCCCAAGGCATGCCATCCCAGAACACATTATCCCAAGGCATGCTATCCCCAAATCCACCATCTGAAGGAATACTTTACCAAGATCTGTATTCCCAACCACAAGCTCTGCCAGCACAACCCATGCTACTGGATGCCCCAGCCTTTCATGCAGCACAGTCCTCTAATATGGAATGTCTAGATCAGCACACCCTAGATATGCAACACCAAACCCAGCAACTTGCACGTTTATCATATAAAGACATGCAATCAGAAGTCATATTACTGACCCAAGACTGGAAATCTGAGGCAGAATTCCACAGCAAGAAATCCTCAAAGTGGCAATCCCTAAACTGGCAAAATAAAAACCTGCAATCCCTAAAGTCACATGATTTAGAGTGGCAAAACAAAGACCAGCAAACTCCAAAACAGAACCCCCCAGACCCGCAAACGCAAGGCCAGCAACCCCTAAAAAAGAAATCCCTAGACCAGCACATCAAAGACTGGCTATCCCCAAAGAGGCACTCCATAGATAAGCAAACCCAAGTTCAGGAAACCAGAAAGAAGTCCTCAGATCAGCAAGCTAAAGACCAGCTGCTGGTCTCAGAGGAACAATCCCTAAGGCAACAATCCCCAAGTAGACACCGTAAGTATCAACAGGACAAAGAGGAAAAGCCCCCAAAGGAACAACCCAAAGATAGACAAGATAAAGCTCAACAGACTGATATGGAGCGACCTCCCAGGAAGCATACCCAACATGAGCAAGCTGAAGATCTGAAAGTCCGAAAGGGGAAATCCCCAAAGGAACAGCGCAAGGACAGAAAAGATAAAGCTCAACAGACTGATATGGAGCAACCCCCCAAGCAACAACCCCAATATGAGGAAGTTGAAAACCTGCAGGCCCAAGAGAAGTCCCTAAAGCAGCTACATCAAAACTGGCAATCCCAGATCCAGGAATACCAAGCTTGGCAATCTTTAAGCCAACAATCCCAAGACTGGAGAAGTCAAAGCTGGAGGAACAAAGAGCGGAAAGTACAAGATCTGGAATTTGAAATTCCACATTCTCTGAAGTGGGAATCCCAAGTCTGGCAAACCCAAGATCTATTAGAGAAAGAATCCCAAAAGCAGAAAACTCTACACCAAGAAGGCCAAAACGTGCACATCATAACTCGACATCAGCAATTACAAAGCATTCCATTGGAAGACAGTCAGTATCAAGAGGAGAAACAACAAGACCTTAAGTCCACAGATATCCAAAAAGAAGGTATGCAAACAGAAACCATGCAAATAAGAGACAGCAAACCAGAAAGCATCAAATACCAAAACCTACACAAGCATCAGTCAGAAGATAAAAAGCCAGATTGCTGTTCGTCCTGTCAAAGCTCAATCCAAGACGCACATTCTGCCTATATGTCTGATATAAATTCAGAACAAGATGTGCGAAAAAACATTTCAATTTGCTCAACTTCATACCAAGAAGATACGACTTTAACTTCTCCATCATGTTCCCCAAAAGACCAACAGCAATCTGAGGACTCTGACTAACATGGAAAATCTACCCAAATTCCACAGTGCTCCCAAGTACGGGACCAAAATAAAGAAAAACAATATAGTCTCCTCCAACCTATGTTCTCAAGTATGGTTGCTACCTATTCACCCACCAAAAAACAAAGGGCATGCAAAACACTTGTCCTTAATTAAAATAAAATGACAACAAATATTAACACCATATCAGAATTTTCTGGGTTTGAAGGAGTAATTCACATTTAAACGCTGTTATCGGTGTTAGTGTTTCAACTTATGATCGCCAATTCATTTTATAGCTTACTACGTTTTTATTGAAGGATAGTTGACATATGATATTGGCTGCAGGTGTACCTCATAGTGATCTGACAATTCTATACATTATGAAATGCTCACCACGGCCGAGTGTGGTCACCACCTACCATCATGCAAAGTTATTACAATATTATTGACTATATCCCCTATGCTGTATTTTTCATCACCATGTCTTATTTTAAAACCAGAAGTTTGTACCTCTTAATCCCCTTCACTTATTTTGCACACCACCCACCCCAACCACCATAGAGAAATAGACTCTTGTCTATGAGTCTATTTCTATTTTACAGCTTAATACTTGATGGACCTGCTTTGCTACAGTGCTAATATTCCTTGTTTCTCACTCTTGTGTATTACAGGGGCTCAGTAAGTCAACCAGAAGGAAGTCTGTGTAGGCTCTCAAAAGGCGCAAGAACCAAAAGAATCTGTGGGAAATAAAAACCAATCCCGCCACTCCCCTGGTTTGCTGATTCCAATCACCCAATTTACTCCCTGCTCTGCATATCTATGTTGAGGATATATATTCTAAGTTTGCCTAGTTATTAATGAGGCATAATGTGGCAATGAGTACAGAATGTAATGGAGAGGGAGAGAATAAAGTGTATTTAGAGACAGGGAAGTAGGAGGCAGGGAAGGGCAGGGATGCAGATGTCATAACAGAATGTAGGACAGACCATGATATACTCAGTGAACTTCTGCTCCCCTCCATAGCCCTGCACTCGCTTCTAATTTAACAACTCTCATGACATATAATTTCATCCTCAATGGTCAAAGAAAATTGACCTTTGGTGGCCAAATTTTCTGGTGAAAAGCCATCAGTTACCCTGAATCCTCCATATCTAAAAACATTTTTTCAATCTTTTTCTCCTCAACTTCTTTGATACATTTGGACCTGGTAACCCTCCTTTCTCTTTATCTCACTTGTTGGCTTCTGCATTTTTCTTCCCATTTCAGAAAGTCTACGATAAATATTTCCAGGATTCTCTCTCCAACTTCCTTCTTTTCTGAAATCTCACACACTCTTGTAGTTCTCTCCCATCCTCTGAGTCACCCCGTACTGTGTCATTATCTGTGTCTTCATAAGAATCCCACACAAAAGACTTGCTTTCACGTCTTTTTTAAAAGGCATTCAGTCATTTTTAAAAACATAAACTTTCCACCTAGAGGCGAGTGAAGTTATGTGTACCAGAATGAGGCATAGAGCCAGAGCGACTGGCAATCTGCTTCTTGTTGCCTTCACCTCTGTAGTAAGGATTAGCCTCCCAAGCTTCCCAAGGAGGTTCAACCTTGGTCGGGTCCCTACCTGAGGTGGCCTCTAGTTCCTAAATGGTTGCCACTTTGTATTCAACTAATTCTGGAGAGGAATCCAACATGGTGGAGAAGTAGGGGGACCCGAACTTACCTTGTCCCTCAAACACAGCAGTATTGAGGTCAGAGGACTTAGAATTCCAAGAGTCTGGGCTGCAGAGTGACAGAGATGTCTCCAGGGGCCCACAGGGACAACCAGGTGGGCCAGAGGTGTGTGATTGTGAACTGGGAGAGGTAAAACAGGTGGCATAGGCATGGAGGGGAGGGATCCCCTTCTGCAGAGAGACAAAAGGAAGAGAAAGAGAGGCTGTGGAAGGGTAGAGTTGTATTCAACTGACTCTGAATAATACCAACAAATCCCCCCCTATTAGCACATGTTTACATGGTGCTTATGTGATGTGTTTCAGTCCACAAACTCGAGTGTTCAAGAATAGATATTTGCAATTCTTCATCATATTCTTTGAGACTCCAACTCATGCAGTCAGTTTTGCCCATTTTTCTCCATACCCATCCAACAAACACACACACACACACACACACACACACACACACACACCATGCACCATAAGGTCTTGAGGTCTTAAAATAGTATAAGTCCTTGGAGGGGTGATCCCTGTCACCAGTGGCTGCTCCACACCACTTGCCACTGAGAAGCTCATTGTTTTGGTTCATATTAGACCCTAAGTGTCCTGTGAATTTGATGCTTCTGTACCACATTTGGAATATAGGATCTTTTTCCAAAATCGCAAAAATACAGTGTCTAGGGTCTGGACTTACAATGTAAAAATGGAAGAACGTTCAAAATCATCCTCTGAGGGGTTTTTCCATCCCACCGAGAAGGATTCTAGGGAGCAAGTCAGAAGTCCTGAATGCCCCCTGGGGCCCAGATGCAACTTTCCATTCTGCAAGAATTCCACTTTTCTCGCTTTTCAAAGGCAATCTCTCCCATAGCTCTCCTTTTTGAGATACCTTGTACTGTCCCATCAGTGAGTTTGAGTCTAGAGCTGACAAAATCAAATGTGTTTAGGAGCCAATAAAGGAATGGAAATGTATGAAGTGGCTCTTTATAAGACAGGGTGAAAAGGCTTTAGGGAGCCAGAGCACTGATGATGTACTTAAAGGAAATCTAATTTTGTGTGTGTTTTTTTTGTTTTTATTTTTATTTTTTTTAACTATCTTACTCCTAACTTAGGTTAGGTTTGTTTTGGTAAAATTGGGAAGAGTTGATTTTCAAATATTACCTTATACCTACAGTTTCCCAAGACCGTGGGGGGAAAATGAGCTGACTGCTTACAAGTACACTGTCATTTGCCAGATTAAATTTCCCACTTATGGATGACAGCAGGTGAGAGGGATCTGAGTAGGTGACAAGGTAACCACCAATGGAATGTCAGTGAGGCCATGTTCACCATCCCTAGGTGTGGCCCTTCAAACCCCTGTATTTTTTTTTTCATAATCTCTCCTCCCTCTTGTACTGGCCAGATGCAGAGACTCCAGGACCCAGACGATGCTAAGATGTGTGAATATCTGAGCCCAGTCCATAAATAACAGCATAATTAGGTCCATTGCTGAACATTCAGTTGGACTGTGACCCAAAAGAGAAAACTGTTATGGTATGAGGCCAAAGAAAGCATGGAATTATTTGTCATAGAGGTTAGCCTACCCGGAGTAATAGAACCACTAAGGAAAAGAAACCTTGTTCGAAACGGTAACAGCCTTACCTTTCCCTCCTCGTATTAGCGATTGATGTGTAACACATTACCACACACATAGCTTCTTAAAAGAGCACAAATTTATTAGCTGTCTCTGTACGTCAAAAGTCGTAAACAGCCTGGTTAGATTATTTGCTCAGAGGCTTGCTTGGCTAAACTTAGAGTACTGGCCAGGTTTGTGGTCCTGAGAGGTGGGATCCTCCACAAGTTGGAAGACTTACTGGAAGAACCCAGCTCCTCAATTCTGAGGTTAGAGGACCCTGTTTCCTTGCTGGCTTCCAGCTGGGGGCTGCCCTCTGCTCCTAGAAGCCACCTCCATTTCTTCTCATGTGGCCCCCTCCATCTGCAGCCCAACCAATATTTGTCAAATCCTTCTCAAACTTCTCCTGCTTGTAGTTATAAGGGGTCCCAAGATTACACTGGACCCACTCAAATAATCTAGGATGATCTCCCTAGTAAAGTTCCTTTTGCCATTCAAGGTAACCTATTTTGGGGTGTGGTATCCTGTCACATTCACAGTCCTGGGAATTAGGGCATGGAATTTTCTTGGGTGCCATAATTCTTCCAATCACATCCCTGATGCACAATTAAGGAAGAAGAAAGATGATTCAATATATGTTGATACACTATTCTTCCTTTTGCTTTATGAACTTGACCTGTCACACATGCAACCAAAGTAGTCATTTTCTAGGGTTCCAATAACCACAGTTCTATATTCACATGGTTTTAAAAATAACGAGTCATACAAAATTATCTTGAGGAACAAGTAGCTCCATGTGGAGCTAAATACCTCTAAATTCAGCCATGCACCAGACACATATCATTTTCTGTGATTGCCTTTATGTGAAGAAAGTTAAGAAGCCCTGATCTCCTCATTGTGGGAGATCAAAATTTAACTTACTTTCCTCTTTCCAACCCCCGCCCCCCACCATGCTGACACACATAATTGTTCCCCATCCTCCATTCTCTCTGTAAACTCATAGTTTGGGCACAGAGACATGAGTTATTTATCTCTTTATGACTATATATGCCACCAGAACTGAGCCACTTAATAAACTATTCTTTCTCCTGCAGTGTATTTTCCTTTGGAATGGTGTTCTTTTCTTGCTTGCTTGCTTTTTTTCTTCTTTACTCCTTTTTCAACTTCAAACTCCCCAGTTTTCTAAATTTCTTAATACACTGATCCATATTACAAATCATATCAATTTTATCACTTTGAAGGAACTTCTACTGGAGAAACCCAGCCTACTCACCCTCCATGACTGGAACACCGCTGTCATCCCCAAATCTCTTTTCTATTATCTCTGGAGTTTTCAAACAGCCTTTCTTTATATTTTACCTATTTCTCTCTTATCCTCCTTTGCTATGAAAAACAAAACAAAACAAAACAAAACCAAAAACAAGACAAAACACTTCAGTCAACTTTTCCACTCTTATGCCATATATGGGTATAACACATTTATTGATTAAAAAAATTTTTTTTAATGTTTTATTTATTTCTAGGAGAGAGAGACAGCGTGAGCAGGGGAGGGTCAGAGAGAGAGGGAGTCACAGACTCTGAAACAGGCTCCAGGCTCTGAGCTGGCAGTCAGCACAGAGCCCGACGCGGGGCTCGAACCCACGAACCTCGAGATCATGACCTAAGCGAAAGTCGGATGCTTAACCGACTAAGCCACCCAGGCGCCCCAATTAAAAATTTACTTGAGTATAGTTGATACACAATGTGACATTACATTCAGGCATGTGACACAGTGATTCAACTTCTCTATATGTTATGCTGTGCTCACCACAAATACAGCCACCATCTGCCACCATACAACAAGGTTACAGTATCAAGGACTATGTTCCTTATGCTATGCCTTCTATTCCCATGACTTACTCATTTTGTAACTGGAAGCCTGTTTCTCTTGCTCCCTTTCACTCGTTTCCTGTCCCCCTCACCCACTTCCTTCTGGCAACCATCAGTTTGTTCTCTGTATTTATAGGTCTGATTCTACTTTGTTTGTACATTTGTTTTTTAAATTCCACATATGAGTGAAATCGTATGGTATTTGTCTGTCTCGCTCTTATCTCACTTAGCATAATTAGACCTTCTAGGTCCGTCCATGTTGTTACAAATGGTAAGATCTCATCTCACTTTTTATGGCTTCCTAGTATTTGTGTATGCGGGTATGTTTGTGTACACACACACACCGTATCTTCTTTACCCATTCATCTTTCTATGGATCCTTAGGTTGCTTCTGCATCTACACTAGCATTTAGTATTATCACTTTTCTGTTTTAACTGTTCTGATAAATTTGTAGTGATATTATTTTTGTGGCTTTAATTTACATTTTCCCAAATGGCTGATGAGTTTGAACACCCTTCCATGTTTCCAGCGGCCCTGTGAGAAAAAGCACATGGAAGATCAAATTTGGAAACTGTGTATGTCTGAAAATGTTTCAATTTAGGTATCTTCAAAAGTTTGGTGGTTTGTCTTAGCTATAAAATTCTTTAATAGAACAGCTCTTTCTTCTGAAAGTTTAAGTCTTCATTGTCTTCTCAATTCAATTGCTGTTGAAAAGTCCAAAGCCATTCTGCTTTCTCGCCCTTTAGGTGTGACTCGGGTTTTTTTCCCTCTTGGAATCTTAAAGGGTGTTTTGTTTGCACCAACTGTACTGAAATATATTCATGTGGCTCTATTTTCATCAGTTCTTCTGAGTATTTAATTGTAAAATTTAAAGTGATTTTCTCCTCTCTGTTTTTTCTCTTTTCTCTTTCTGTAGCTGCTATTGAATGCCCTGAACTAGCCATATTATTATTATTACTATTATATTTTCTTTATTTTACATTACCTTGATCTTTTTTCCCCCTACATTCTAGTTAATTTTCTCTACTTAACATCTCAACACTTTTACTGAGATGTTCTTTTTGGCTATCAGTTTTCTTTTCTTTCTTTTTTTTTAAGGTTTACTTATTTCTTGAGAGAGGAAAGAGAGAGAGCATGAGAAAGTACCCGTGAGTAGAGAAGGAGCAGAGAGAGAGAGGGGGAGAGAGAATCCCAAGCAGACTCCATGCTGTCAGCACAGAGCCCAAAATGGGGCTCAATCCGATGAACACGTAAGATCATGACCTGAGCCAAAACCAAGAATCAGTTGCTTAACCGACCAAGCCACCCAGACAATCCTTATTTTCATTTTCAAGAGATCTATTTGTTCTCTGTTTCCACAGTATTGTGTTCTCTTCCCATTTCATGGATGCAATATTTCTTCCTACATTTCTGAGTATATTAATGGATTTTTTTTGCCAAGTTTTCTTCTCTTTAGTCTGACTTTTCTTCCTTTCAGTTTCTATATTTCACATTTCCTCATTATTTCGAGTTATTTTTGGTTGTCTGCTCATATGATAGAGGGAAATATGAGAAAAGTTTATCTTTGAAAGGTTGGAACACAGTGTTTGTCATCCATGAGCTTCTCTGTTAGATATACTTACTGTATTACTGGTTTAAGAAATCCTACATTTCAGGGGCATCTGGGTGGCTCAGTTGTTGAGTGTCCAACTCTTGTTTTAGGCTCAGGTCATGATCCCAGGGTCGTGGGATGGAGCCCCGCAACCGGCCCAATGCTGAGCATGGAGCCTGCTTGGGACTCTCTCGCTCTCTCTGTCCCTCCCTCCATCCCTCTGCCCCTTTCCTGTTTGCACTCTCTCTCTCTAAAAAAATAAATAATATAAAATATAAAAAGAAAGAAACCCTACATTTCAGTATCCTTCTTACTTTCTGACTAAGGGCTTTCTTTTTAGTTTCTGATATATTGTATGTTCTTACTTATATGATGTTCTGGGCAATGATTTTATTTGCCCCTTAGTCCCTGGTTAAAATAATCCCCTTCCCTCATATCCAGCTGGGTAATTGGATTCTGAGATATATCTGGGAGGGACATTAGGTTTTACCATCATTCACGGGATGAGATCTCTGTAATTTAAAGAGCAAGAGGAAACTAGAGGATCTGGAAATGCCCAAGGGGTGGACATCTAGTCACAAGAGTTGGCTGCTACTATCTAGAGTTTGAATATGGATCTTTAAAAAGGGGATGATTTTGCAACAGAGAGAAAGACAAGAAATTTAAGAGCAAAGTTGAGCTTCAGCTACAGAAAGGAAGGGATAAGAGAAAGAGCACAGGGGCCCTTTCGTGGAACTTTCTAGCACAGGAACTAGGGCAGCTGAGGGAATGAGAGACCTGACACAGTAACTGTGAATCAGAGAAGGTGGGTCGCTTGGATCATCGTAATGTCCCTGGAAAAGCCAGCAGTAGGAGGCTTCAAATGAAGCTTGATTTGGGAACATTGAGGGATACAGGGATATTATATATTATTCCATAAACCACTTTAAAGCTTGAGCATTTCTCACGGAAAGTGGAGGTTTTGGCAGTTTGGAAAATAAAGAAATTGAAAGATATGGGAAAAAAGAAAGGCAGGGCACAAATTTGTCTTATTCATGTGCTGAAGGGCCTAGGTGCTTTATTATCAGGAGGGCCATGGCATTCCATGGCCACCCTGAAATGTAGAAATGAGGTAAAATAACTCCTGGCCATTTCTAAAGTTCCTATAGTTAAGCTCACAAAAATACATTGAACACTTAGCTGATAAATAATCAACCAAAATAAACTTTGGAAATAATGCAAACATAAAGCAAAACAAAGCATTTAGCCGCCATGATTAAAATAGCAATAATGAAAAATAACGCTAATTGCTACTATTTTTATAATTACAATTTATTTAGAATCCACTACCTGCCAGATGTTTTATAATTCACCTACAAAAGCCCTATAAGGTAACAATTTTTATTCTCAATTTTAGATAAAAGATGCAATATTTTAATGAATAGGTAACTTAATAGGAATATGTAAGTTAATATGTCACTTAGCCAAGACTTCATACACAGTAAATAAAAGCCTGGGAATTAATTCTAGGTTTTTATGTTCCAAGGGTTGAGACTTTCAGAACTGCATCTCCAGAATTCGCTTGCATGAATTAAACATAATCAAAACTTCAGGTTATCTTTCTACCATTTCATGGCTATAATAGCACTGGCTTAATCACCACGCTGAGAGAGAGAGAGAGAGAGAGAAATTGGAAAAGGTTTAGAGGAAAGCTACAACATGAGTAATGAGAATGAAATGGTATATTACAAAGTGTATTGGAATAGAGTTTGCTTAATTCAGAGACCACTAACCCAGTATCAAAGGATTTCCACAGTCAGCCAGCCAGCTCACTCAGTAGAGCATGAGACTCTCAAAAGAGTCCATAAAGGAAGATCACCATTAGGATTCCATGTTCCAAAAAACTGAATGCAAGAAAGTAAATTCAGAAAAAAAACTGTAAGGGGATTAGTACTTTAGTATGTAATAACTGCCAAGTGGCTAGAGGCTGTCACGTCAGGATTTTCAATTTAGGGAGATTTGATCTTATTAGGAAACACCAGAGGCGCCTGGGTCGCTCAGTCGGTTAGGCAACTGACTCTTGATTTCGGCTCAGGTCATGATCTCACAGTTTGTGAGTTTGAGCCCCAAATCAGGCTGTGCACTGACAGTGCAGAGTCTGCTTAGGATTCTCTCTCTCTTCCTCTTTCTCTATCCCTCTGCTGTTCGTGTTCTCTCCCTCTCTGCCTCTCTCAAAATAAATAAACTGTAAAAAAAAAAAAAAAAAGAAATAGAAGGAAAAAAAAGGAAACACCAGAGGATGACAAGGGAAAGTGTATAAATGAGTACAATTTTTCTCCCCCCTTCATCAATGTCCTT
This sequence comes from Crocuta crocuta, assembly GCF_008692635.1. Classification (NCBI taxonomy): domain Eukaryota; kingdom Metazoa; phylum Chordata; class Mammalia; order Carnivora; family Hyaenidae; genus Crocuta; species Crocuta crocuta. Next base: position 2,424,250 of record NW_027536465.1, read on the forward strand.
GCAATATGACAGTACAGATCTTCCCATGAAGGAATGGAGTCTGTTTCCTTACCCTTAAATATAAGTTGTCTCTGCAGTTTGCTTAAGTCAATGAGAGATTAGCACACATGATTTTGCAGAAGTTAAGAAAACATCTGTGAGTTAAGAACCAAGAGTCTGTCAACTGCCAGCTAAGTGACTGAGGCTGCACTAAATCACCTAGCTTTGGTGACCCCAGTGGTTGACCACAGATGCAGAGAAAACCTGGCAGATAAGAGTTGCGCTCGACCAGACCAGTAAGACCACTCACATGACACACAGAATTGGAAGCAAAATCAAATGGTAGTTACTCGACACCTCTCAGTGTTGAGGGGGTTTGTTCACAGCTAAAGCTAATAAAATAAGTGGCAAAAACAAAGTGACAACCTGAATAGACACTATATACTTCGAGAGGTGGATTACTAATTAATTCTGAGTACCTGTTAACTCTTGTCCCTTACCTCCTGATGAAAGAGGACTAGAATTAATGTCCATAATACTCCTTTATTTGGAAAGGAAAATGTCCTCACAGATCATCTAGCCCAGCCTGATCAATGTGCATATATGGAAGCTGAAACCAAGAGAGGGGCATGACTTGTCCAAGGTCACGGTGAGTTCCTGACTGCACTAGGACTACTGGGCAGGTCCTGGGGATTTTACTCACTAACCTTGAGATCTCGACCAGCCCTGAGATTCCATGACTCTATGACTCTATGGTTCTATAATTCCAAGACAAAGCACACAATACCAGTGCTCCAGACAGCCTTGGTACAGGAGAAGAACATGGTCTAGATTAAAGTATCAAAAAGAACATTTTTTCATTTTAAAATATCAACTACACCATCATGGATTCAACTTCTTCACACAATCCTGTGTTTCTGTTATTTCCTCCGGAGATCACTGCTCCAGAATTTCAGTCACCGGAGCTTACAGTCTATGAATCTAGCAGCCCTTTTCCAAAATCACTTACCACAAAAATGAAAATCTTAGGGGTAAGTAAGATTTGCCCTAAGTATACTCTACTGAGGGTGTGTTATGGACTGAATGTTCGTGTTTTCCAAAATTCATAGTTGGAACCATAATTCCAATGTAATGGTGCTTAGATGTGGGACCTTTTGGGGGTAATTAGTTCACGATAGTAAACTCTCATAAGGGGAATTAGTGCCTTTATAAGAAGAGGTCAGAGAGGCAGCCAGGTCTCTTTCAACCAGGTGAAGTTACAAAAGAGAAGTTGCCAGCCTATAACCCAGAAGGGTCTACTTCAGGACCCAACCGTGTGGCACCCTGGTGTCAAACTTTCAGCCTCCAGGATCATAAGAAATACATTTCTGTTGTTTATAAGCCACCCAGTCAATGAACCAGGGGCTTAATCAGCCACCCCAGCAGGGTGTTACGGGTTCTATTACTTTGTTCAGAAGCCTGAACTAAGATGGGGCTTGGGAGAAGAAGAAAGGGAAAAAAATACCTGGTGGTGCAATGTTTCAAGGTAGAGGCTAATCCCAACTTTTATTTCCATTCAATTCAGGAAGTATGCATCACATTCCTAAACCAACTATGTACAAATTTCTATGGAGAGGAAAATAATCCTCTGGGCTCTTCAAGGTCACAGTTGAAAGTAAAAATCTCCAAAATGACCAACAAGGAGTTTTTTCCTAGTCAAGTTCAGAGAAAAGGAAAAGAAAATCAAGTAGAAGTCAATAGATCAGGTTCTATATGTACTGAGTTCTACAGTTTTATATTTTCTCACTCAGAACTCAGAATTCATTTTGATAACATGATATGGTATTTTTATATGTGGAGCTTTTGCAGAAAATCCCCTTAATACTATAAATGCTCATCTCTCCACTGACCTATCCATTTCTTGAACATTAATTATTTTTGATTTACCAATCCTCCTTTCAGATAATGTGATTCAGTATGTTTGAGGCTGTGATAGTGCCTGTATCTTTTTTCCCCCTAAATTTTATTTTATTATTATTTTTTTACAAATAGTTGATTGTCAAGTTGGTTTCCATATAACACCCAGTGCTCATCTCCACTTATGAATTATTTGTCTTTTCAATCCCAAGCCTTCAAGAATGGAAAATTGGAAAAAAATGATTTTTTTTCCAGAAAAAAAACCAAAAAAGTAGAGAAAGAGGGCCTGCTGACATGCCAGAAAGGGCCAACAGTCTAAACTGCTTCTGCATCTATTCAGATATAATGGTACTCAAACTTCCAATAAAGAGTTCATATTACTTTAACAAATATGGATTGAACTATGTGTAAAAAATTATGTTAGGTACTATGGGGGTTACAGAAATAACCACAACCTACTTTCTCTCATTGAGAAGAATAAATACATAATTTAGAAATAATAAAATGATAATATTAAAAACCATATTTCAATGTAGCATCTTATATGAGCCATAAATGGTGGGGGCGGGGAAGAGGGGAGACAGGGAGCATTATAAAAGAGCTTCTACTATCCTCCCCTTATTTATAAGGAAGGTAATTGCCAAATCCTCTTAACCAAAAGAGGATCGTGCACATTTTTGAAACGGGAACCTACCATTTGGCTTTCTCCTTACCATGACTTTTTCCTCTATTTACAGGCTATCCAGATCCTGTTTGGACTGATGAACTTTTCTTTTGGAGTCATTTTTCTTTTCACCCTTGAAAACCCATACCCAAGGTTCCCCTTTATATTTATTTCAGGATATCCATTCTGGAGCTCTGTTTTGGTGAGTATAGGCAATTGAGTTCAATTTGAGGCCATGTCAACAGGAACACTAGGGAGTTCTTAATTACAAAGTGAGCTGCATTCAGTTGTATGGTATGCTTTGAAAAGTTAAAATAAAAATCAACTGTTGAAATTATTTCCCCATTAATTCATTAGAGTTGCTGATGTTCCATCATTGGGCTTTGAAGTACCTTTGCGAACATTTCCTTGGGTCCTGATGTTATTTACCCATTCATTCATTCAAAATGAGTTGCCATTTTTATAGACCAGATATACAGAGGAAGGCAATGAAGATCCAAAAGTTAACAATACAGGGACCCTCACTATGAAAAATAGTATAAAGTTTCTTCAAAAAATTAAAAATAGAAGAACTCTATGATCCAGAAATTCCACTTCTGGAAATATATCCAAAAGAAATGAAAACACTATGTTAAAAATATATCTGCACCGCCATGTCTATAGAAGCATTATTCAAAAAAGCCAAGATATGGAAACAACTTAAGTGTCAATCAACAGATGAATGGATAAAGAAGTATATATATGTGTACTTGTGTGTGTGTGTGTGTGTGTGTGTGTGTGTGTGTATTATTTAGCCATAAAAATACCAAGAAAATTCTGCCACTTGCAATAACATGGTTAGACTTTGAGGGCATTGTGTTATGTGAAAGAAGTTAGACAGGGAAAGACAAATGTCGCTTATATTTAGAATTTTTAAAAAACTCACAGAAAGAGAGCTCAGATTTAAGGTTACCAGGGGCAGAGAGTGAGGAGAGAAGGGATGGAGGGAGGTGGTCAAAATGCACAAACTTCCAGTTATAAGATAAATAAGTATAACTTCCAGTTATAAGACCAATGTATGATAGGATGACTATAGTCAACATTGCTATATGATATGTTTTTAAGAGAGTCAATTCTAAGAGTTCTCATCACAAAGAAAAATGCTATTTTTCCTCTTTTTTTTTCTTTTATTTGGGGGGTTGTATCTATATGAGATCATCGATGTCAAGTAAACTTATTGTAATCATTTCACACTATATTTAACTCATATCATGATGCTGTATGTCCTAAACAGCACTGCATGTCAAATATATCTCAATTAATCTGGAGCGGG
>NW_027536465.1:2428121-2472901 GCF_008692635.1 Crocuta crocuta
CGGGGGGGGGGGGGGGGGGCAATAAGCAAACAAAAATAATAATACATGGGCGCTTCCTTCAAAGGACTCTCAGTTTACCATGAAAGCAAACATGTCAACAGGTCATTTCAGGGTACTATGACTAATAATACCACAGAGGTGTAGAAAGTGCTCACGAAAGTGGAGATGAAAGATCAGTGGACTCTTTAGAGAAGTAAAGAAACAGGGAAGGCTTCTCAGATGTATCTTTGAGCTGCACAGAGAAATTTATTTAATCCAATTTCATAACATTCGATAAATATTATTTTTGGACCTTGTATAGTGCCAGAGAATAGACAGTGTGTGGGAATTCATAGAAAAAGCAGTTCTCAGTCTCAGAGTCTCCCAAGTAGAGAGTCAGATAATTGCCATATGGTGTGATGAGTGATAACAGACACTCAAGCTGTCTCTAGAGGAAGGGCGCCCACAGCAAGGAGGGGAGGTTGCCCAGGGATACTTCCAGCTTGAGGGAGTTTTAAAGGACCAGTGGTTAATCAGGGGGAGGGCACACACAGAGGAAGGGAGTGGGGAATGGTTGGGTGTTAGGGGTAGGGATACCTTGCTGCATGCCAAAGGCGAACCATGAGGAAAAGGCTCAAGGTATGGGAGAATGCTTTCTACTCTGAGACCTGTAAGAGTTCAGCACAGAGAGTGAGGGTAAGAGATGAGGCTGAAGAAATATCAGGCAGTGGGACAAGGAACTTAAGAACGGGTGTGCTGTCATCCCATCTGAAGTTTCTACTAGGCAATGATGCTACCACATATGATTTACCTCCATGAAAATCCTGGGGATTTTTTTTCAGAATGCTCAGTCTATTAGCTGAGGGAACACACTGGTTTGCAAGTGGGCATGAAGGATGTTTCTTAAAAGGATGACAGAATCTGATCTTATTGGCTGTGAACTGATTTGACACCAGTGTGTCATGATACCAAAGCTGAGTACACAACAGCTATAAAAGGAAGATGGATGAGAAAACCAAAGCCCAGCAAAATTAAAAAAAAAACTCATGTTCAAATAGATAGTTAAGACTAAAGCTAATTTCTAGTTCAGTATTTTGTCCACTAATTATTTGTGGACAATCATCTGAGGCATCTCATCCTGCTAGCTGCTTTGAGGATTGTATGAATTAGGAAGGCATATACAACAAACACTTTGAGGTCTATTCTCTGAGACCTCTTGAGCATCAGCTAAACAAGCCCACCACTAAGATATTTATTCTTTTTAATAGTTCATTAATTCTGGAGCCTTCCTAGTTGCACTGGAAAGAAAAACCACAGCAAGTCTGGTGAGTTAGATTTCTCCTTTCCTAAAAATGTATAACATTGAAATAATTAAGTCTAGGCTTGAAAATGAATTTGGAGAATCATTAAACCACAATAATTCCACAAACTGTCAAGTGCTGATACCAATCAATGGCTTTTGGGGTTTTATTTTGTCCAGAGAATCATAAAACACTACTGCCAGTAGAGTTTTCTTTTTCTTTTTTAAAAATTTTTAGTGTTAATTTTTTTGAGAGAGAGAGACATAGAGTCCAAGTGGGGGAAGGACAGAAAGAGAGGGGAACACAGAATCTGAAGCAGGCTCCAGGCTCTGAGCTGTCAGCACAGAGCCCAACGCAGGGCTTAAACCCACAAACTGCAAGATCATTACCTGAGCTGAAGTTGGACACCTACCTAACCAAGCCACCCAGGTGCCCCTGGTGCCAGAAGAGTTTTCTAGGTCATCCAGTTTCTTATTTATGAAAACACTGAAACATAGAATAAATGCCCAAAATAGTAAAATGGGCCGCAGTATTCCAGTGACACACTCATTCATTCTTTTTGTAAGTATTTTTGGTGCCACCTCCTGCCAGACATTTCAACAGGCACTCATTTATTAATTCACATGACAGGCATATCGTGAAGACAACCTAATTAAACCTTTATAAGCAGAAGTTCAAAATAAATAATACAGTGTTAATGAGTGCAAGATTTTAACTTACAGATAAATTAGGAGTAGAATATTTTTACTTTTCTCAAAGAATAAAAAATGTGAGACATTAATTAACAAGCCAATAAATTATTTCCAGCCCAGGATGTCCCCTGTAGGTTTGAAGTTGTAGGAAGAACTAAAAATTGCAAAGAAATACAATGTTTTGTAGAGTCATGAAACAAAAATGTAACTAGGTCATGACTTTAACCAGAGCACCAAAATGCAATACAATGAGACAACACCTAAGTACCTCTTTTGTTCGGTGTGCACCCCTTTCCCAACTAAATGGGAGTTAACTTGGGTGCAGATCATGGAAGACAGAAGGACTATTCAAAGCTCACTGGATCCCATTATTCAGGCTGAGAGCCTGAAGCCCAAAGGAATGAAGCATCTCACATATGATCACACAGCTGCTTAGTGGCATTGCAAGACTGTGACTAACACCCTCTCTTGAGTCTCCCCATCAGTGCTTTGTCTATAGCCGGCGTGTTATGTTCTTCATCTCTTTCAGGTGAAGATGACCCAAGTAATGAATTCTCTTAGTGCCTTGGCAGCAACAGCTGGAATCATTCTCATCACCTTTGGTCTCATTCTAGATCAAAACTACTTTTGTGGCTATGTTAACACAAATAGTCAGTGTCAGGCCATTACTACCCTATTCATTGTAAGTATGCTGCATTTTTACAGTAAGGGATAATGGGGGTAATCATAAAGATGTATTAGTACCCCATCAGCAAAATCTAAATAACATTATAGACACAAGTGTTTTATTTACAAACATTTACAGAAAAAATAGTATCTTATAGGTATACCAGGCATTGTGGAATAGAAAAATAAACACATTACGACCCCCACCTTTAAGATTTCACAGATAAGTAGAGAAGGTAAAGCATATGCCAATGAGTATAATATTAAAGATAGAGTGTTATAAGAAGAAAAGGGAAGAATGGTGGTATTCATAGCCCTAGATGTACATTAGAATCATGAGTGGAAGGTCTTCATGGTTTTGGTTTTGGCTTTAATAGTTAGACTGGACTTCTGATAAAACACGGTATATATTGAAAATAGGCATTTATTTCTGATCTTTCCAAAACACCACTAATATTAGTTTAGGGGAACGTAAAATATGTAAATCTACAGGGAAAGAGAAAACAGTCAACAAGACCCTTCAAAATTTTCAGAGAAAGCTGGAAAATAATCACCTAAGGAAAAGGGAGTCCTTACAGGAGTAAAATATGGTGGGGCGCCTGGATGACTCAGTCAGCTAAGGATCAGACTTCAGCTCAGGTCATGATCTGGCAGCTCATGAGTTGAAGCCCCATGTTGGGCTCTGTGCTGACAGCTCAGAGCCTGAAGCATATTTCAGATTCATCTTCTTCTCTCTGCCCCTCCCCTGCCCACACTCTGTCTCTCTCTCTGAAAAACAAAATAAAAACATTTAAAAAAAGTAAAGTGTGGATGTTGCAAAAGCAGACATCCTTCCTCATCTTTCTCCTGTGCTTAGAAGGAAAGCATGCAGTTTTTCACCATTAGGTATGATGTTGGCTGAGGGTTTCTTATATGGACTTTGTCAGATTGAATACGTTTTTTCCTCTTCCTAGTTTGTTGTGTGTTGAATTTAGTGAAATGCTTTTTCTTGATCTATTGAGACAATCATGTGGACTTTGTCCTTTATTCTATTATTATGCTGTATTGCATTGATTGACTTTTTTGTCTTAAACCTTACATTTCTGGGATAAATCCCACTCAGTCATGGTGTATAATCCTTTATAAATGTTATCAGATTCAGTTTTCTAGTACCTTGGTAAAGATTTTTGCATCTGTATTTATAAGAGATATTGGCCTATAGTCAATATAGGCCTTTCCTTGTGATGTCTTTGTGTTCTGTGTCTGGTTAATATTGGCATTATAGAATTAGTTGGAAAATATTCCTTTCTCTTATACTTTTTGGTAAATTTTGTGGAAAATGATATCAGATTTTCTGCAAACATTTGGAAGACTCACTGGCGAAGTCTCTTGGGTCTGGGCTTTTATTTGTGGGAAGTTTTTAAAATTGCTGTCAGTATATTTAGATTTTCTATTTCCTCTTGGGTCAGTTTCAGGAGTTTGTTCCTTAGTGTCAGTCTGAGTGAATGAAGGAACATGACAATACTAATATTCAAGGAAGGCTGCCATGGTAGTACTGTGTATGTAGGGTTGTCTACCAATAATCTAAAACCTTGAACTAGCACAGAGGATATAAAACAGCCAAGATGATAAGCCCATCACCATCAATGGCATCTGTCATTTTGAAGGAGGTGTACTTTTCTTCTGGTCATCTTGAGTGTAGGATGCAGTCTAGTTCCTAATTCTGAGGCGCACAGGGCTACCTGTGCATTAACTGTCCTAATCATTTTTTAAAATGTTTTATTTATTTCTGAAGGAGAGAGAGACAGCATGAACAGGGGAGGGTCAGAGAGAGAGGGAAATACAGAATCCGAAACAGACTCCACGCTCTGAGCTAGCTGTCAGCACAGAGCCCAACACAGGGCTCAAACCCATGAACGGTGAGATCATGACCTGAGCCGAAGTCGGATGCTTAACCGACTGAGCCACCCAGGCACCCCAGCTGTCCTAATCTTTTAGATAATTTGCTTCTGTAAAGTTTCTAGAGGACTATAGTGTGGTATCTGTAATAAATGTGGTAGTGGTGGTGGTGGTGGTGGAGGTTTTCATAAGATTGCATGCAAAAAAGACTCAAGTGTACTCTTTCCCTGGTGGTATTTCCAAAATAACCAATCCCTTACCTAAGGTGACACAAAAATGATTAGCTGGCTGGCGATGGAAGTAGTCCACATTTGTTGCGGGGGGGAGGGGGGCAGGGGATAACAAATTTATTATATAATCAGAGTTATCAGAAAAGAAGTCATATGATTCACTGAGATATAACACAGAATCAATTTCTAAGGATTTCGTCAATGATTACCAGGAAGCTATGAGGATACCAGACGATATCAGGGATAGCGAGGGCCTTGGGAAATCTACCCATCTGCTGATACAAGAGATCAGCAGCCTCCAACAGGTGGAATATATGAAGAAGAGTTTCTCCTACAACCAATTTCCTACACATAGACAAGACTGGAAAAGGTCTTGTCAAGATTTTACACAGCAAGATTCTTTTAAAATCTTTTACAAGATTTTACTGAGCAATCCAAGATAATTGGTCCTAGAATGGGTGCTGGTCAAAAAGACCTTTTCTCATTAGTCTTGGTGGCTGAATAAGGAGACAGAATTTTAAATCTATAATAATTCCTTCCCTAAGATTTATTCTTTTTTTTTTTTTAATGTTTATTTTTGAGAGAGAGAGACACATAAAAGTGCGAGTAAGGAGGGGCAGAGAGAATGGGAGACAGAATCCAAAGCAGGCTCCAGGCTCTGAGCTGTCAGCACAGAGCCTGACTCAGGGCTCAAACTTACGAACTGTGAGATCATGACCTGAGCTTACGAACTGTGAGATCATGACCTGAGCTGAAGTCAGACGCTTAGCCAACTGAGCCACCCCATGATTTATTCTTATAGATACACGAAAATATAGACAAAAGGCAGATGGGCAAATAGGATGGTTAGTGGCAAAGCTTTGGCAGACCATCTTTTTCCTCCCCATGCCCTCCCCCACCAAGGAAAAAGTAAACAAGAATAAATGTGAAGAGATAATGAAAAAGTCCTGGGAGACCTGATTTCTAGGACAAATAAACGCTATTCAGTAAATAAGTGCCAGACGCCCCTCACCAACATGGACGTGCAAACCCTGGACAGGGTTGCTCAAACAGATTCAGTGGAAGAGGTACTAAATGAGCCAAAGGATCAGAACCAAAATGGTGAGAGGTCTGCCTAGACCTCTCTTGGGGTCTCTGTGACTGTCTGGCACCTTCAACGACTACCAGGAAAGTCAAGGACAGTTAAAGGCTGAATGTATTAAATTTGCTAATCCAAGGAGAGCATAGGGTCTCCAACATAATAGGGGGAAACAGAAAAGGGCATTTTTAGGATTTCATCAGCTGGAGTAGTCACAAGGTAACTTTAGGGGATAGTAACAGTAGTCTGGAAAGGATCTGGTTGGATATGCAAATGAGAATAGTTCCAGGGACAGTCAGTGGTCTGATTTTTGGAAAACATTAATTCACACGGAATTACCACTAAAACATTTCTCTGTGGTCTTACCCTGAACATAAGGCTCTGAGGAACCTAATGTTAAAACCCTGAACTTAGATATTTGGTCTTGCATATCATGCTTTGGTGCAGTTTATCAATTTGCTGGGTTGAAGTACAGTTATTTTTCAATCATGGTTTCTTTTCATGATCAATTCTCAGTAATCTTAACCAAAACTAAAGACTATGAAAATTACCACAAGGAAAAAGTAGAAGCCACTGGACTAGCAGTTAACTTCTCAAAAGCAACAATAAAAGCCAAAGACTGAACAATAGCTTCAGTGTTCTGAAACAAACAAACAAACAAACAAACAAAATACCAACCAATAGCGAACCATTTATGGCACATTAAAACATCTTACAAAAATGAAGTGAAATAAAGTCTCTTCAGAGATACAAAAATCAAGCTTCCCTTCTGCAGAGCGTCATGAAAGGAATAATGAAGAATGAACTCCAAGTACAAAGAAAATAATAGCACAAGGAGACACAAAAAGGAAGGAAAAACAAAGAATGTGATAAACATGTGGGCAAATATGAGTGAAGGCTACTGGTGTAATATAGCAATCATAATAAACAGTGAGAGTAAAAATAAAGTATTTAAAATACCAGACAAAATGAACACGTAAGTATAGAAAGGGGCAAACCATGGTTTTGTTATTTGTGTTTGCTAAGGGCCTGAGTTCTCCCTGAGAAGAGGGAGAAGGTTTGAAGAACTTTAGATTCTGATATGTTTTAAAACTTAATGGTGTCATCAAAAGTAAAAAACTAGAGCTAACAGATGTAGTCTGTCTACTACACCACCAATCAACAGAATACCCATTTTTGTAACACATACTAACCAAACCAAACCAAAATGACTATATATTGGTAAATATGACAATTCCAAATTAAAAACAAAGGCTGAAGTCACAGTGTATGTCCTATGCAATAAAACCATAAACAATGACTTAAAATAATTTCAAAAGCCCCTATGTGGTTGGATATTAAGAAGTGTGCTTCAAAGGAATTACCAGATCAGAGAAAAAATTGTAATAAAAACCCAAACATGTTCTGAAATGAAAGCTCAAAAATTTGAGGGCAGAAGTTAGAGGAATACTTTAAGGCAATTTGTAGCTTAGAAATACAGATAGTAAATTATGTAACTTTGAAAAACAATGGTCCAAACATTAATCTCAGTGATTAAAGGACAGAAAAGCTAGCCCAAAGAAAGAAGACTAAAGGAATTAATATATAATGACAAGAGCAGAAGTTAGTAAAAATGATGCATACAATAGAATGGAGTAAAATAGCCAATGATTGGTTTACAGAAAATACTCATAAAATATACACACCCTTTTTTATGATGGTTACGACAGAGTAATTTATATCAGAGCATTCCTCTAGTGAAAACCACTTTTATCAAAGGCTTATTAAAATTTCAAAAAATGTCCAGCTGTTGCAATACACATGAAAGATACCATGGCAGCCAGGATTTGAAGTGCAAGGATCGTGTAAGAATTGGACACATTGAAGTAAACCCAAAATTCTCCATCACTTTCCTCCACAAGTTACTTGCTGACTCCTACCATGTGTAGGAGGCAAAGCTCAAAAGCCAAGCTGATAGGAAGCTAAGAAGCTAAAAGGCCTAGAAACGATCTCAGCAGTCTTGCAGTGCTGGGAACACACACAAATAGTTCAGAGTTAGCAGTGGTGGAGTCTGATAAACCCACCACCACCCCGCCCCAAAGTTCACGTCTGAAGAAAGACTACACCCTAGAACTAAGGATATAGGAAACAGATCAGCCATCACAAAACTGAAATTCATCCTTTAATTATCCTGATCAAAGTAACCTTCCCCTAATCTGTCTGATGGAAGAAAATTACATCATCTCCAGAGGAAGACAACATAATTTAGAATTTGTCCCAGTTTTTGTATACTACATTTAAGCTTGGGTGGCTTAGTCGGTTAAGCGTCCGACTTTCACTTAGGTCATGATCTCGCGGTTCGTGGGTTCGAGCCCCGCGTCGGGCTCTGTGCTGACTGCCAGCTCAGAGCCTGGAGCCTATTTCAGAGTCTGTGTCTCCCTCTCTCTCTGACCCTCCCCTGCTCACGCTGTCTCTCTCTCTCCTAGAAATAAATTTAAAAAATATATTTAAAAATTTTTTTTTAAAAAGTATAAACAAAACAAAGCAGAAAGAACCACTCATGCCAGAAGATAGGGCTGAACATCTGAAAAACAAAAACAAAACAAAATAATCAATGTTAGAAACCACGCAGAGGTGACCCAATGGTAGGGTCATGAAAATGAACATGGCTATTATGTTCAAGAAAGAACAAACTGGAGAATCTTGCAGGCAAATTGACAACTATTAGAAAAAAGCCATTAGAATTTGTGGAACTGGAAAGTATGGTAAGGAAACTAAGCACTCCACAGATGGGGTCAACAGCCTATCAGACACATCAGAAGCACCCAGGAAGAGAATCGGTATACAATACAAAGACTAATGCCTGAAGAGAAGAAAATGATATGAAATATCATTGTCCTTTAGAACATAAAGTGCCTTACATATAACTGAGGAACCAAAAGACAAGAAAGTGAAAATGCAGCGCAAGCCAATACTTGCAGAGAGAATTGCTAATGATTTTCTAAAAGGGATGAAGACAAGACAGGAATTAAAAAATAAAGGAAAACACAAAGAAAACTACGTAAGCACACAACACTTAAATTGCTGGCAAGGGGAGGGGGAAAGGGATAAAGAGCAAAACCTAAAAGAAAGCTGGGGGTGGGGTGGAGGTGAATACACCCCATTCAAAGGAATAAAGGTAAACTTCCAACTGACTTTTCACTCGGAGGGCTCATCGAGGCCAAAGGACAGTGGAATGATATTTTAAAGTGCTGAGATAAAATAACGCCTGGAATTCTATGTCCAGTGAAAATGTTCTTTAAAAGTAAAGTTGAAATAAAGATATCAGACCAGTACAAACTGAAAACAATTGGCATTGGCAAATTAGCCCTGAAGAATATTGAATCAGTAATCAAAAACCTCCCAAAAGAGAAAAATACAGGACCAGATGGCTTCACTGGCGAATTCTACCAAACATTTTTTTTTAAATTTTTTTTAATGTTTTATTTATTTCTAGGAGAGAGAGAGAGAGACAGCGTAAGCAGGGGAGGGTCAGAGAGAGAGGGAGTCACAGACTGAAACAGGCTCCAGGCTCTGAGCTGGCAGTCAGCACAGAGCCCGACGTGGGGCTCGAACCCACGAACCGCGAGATCATGACCTAAGCGAAAGTCGGACGCTTAACCGACTAAGCCACCCAGGCGCCCTCTACCAAACATTTTTAAAGAAGAATGAATATCAATCCTTCTTAAACTCTGCTAAAAAGAAGAAGTGTCCAAATTCATTTTATAAGCCCAGGAATACCCACACCAAAAGCAGACAAGTACACTACAAGAAAGTTCCCAGCCAATATTCCTGATGAATATAGACGTAAAAATCCTCAACACATTATTAGCAAACTGAATTCAATAGTATATTAAAAGTCTCATACACTATCATCAAGTGGTATTTATTCCATGGTCACAAGGTTCAACATACACAAATCAGTCAATATGACAGACCACAATAACATAATGAAGAGTGAAAATCATATGACCATCTCAATAGATGGAAAAAAGACTTTGACAAAATTCAACATGAAAAATTTAAATTTAATTTAAATTCTCAATACACTGAGATAAAGAAACGTATCTCAACATAATAAAGGCCATATATGACAAGCCCACAGGAACCCGACAAGGATGCCTACTCTTAACACTTCTATTCAATGAAGTACAAGAAATCCTAGCCAGAGCAACTGTGGGGAAAAAAGGGGGAAAAAAAATGAAAAGAAAAGAAGGGGAGTGGAGGGGAGGGAAGAGAAGGGAAAGGAAAAGAAGAGAAAGCACCCAAATCAGAAAGGAAGAAGTAAAAATGTGTTTGCAGATGACATATTTTTCATAGACCCTAAAGACTCCGCCAAAAAAGTATTAGAACTAATAAAATGAATTCAGTAAGACTGCAAGATCCAAATAGTATATAAAGATCAGCTGCTTCTATATACTAATAAAGATCTATGAGAAGGAAATTAAGAAATCTCATCTGCAATTGCATCAAAAAAGATAAAGTACCTAGGAATAATTTAATCAAGGAGGTAAAAGATCTTGACGACATTGATGAAAGACACTGAAGGCACAAATAAATGGGAAGATATCCCCTGTTCATGGTTTGGAAGGGTTAATATTGTTAAAATGTCCATACTACCCAAAGCAATCTGCAGATTCAATGCAGTCCCCACTAAAATGTCAATGACATTTTTCTCAGAAATAAAAACTAATTCTAAAATTTGTACAGAACCACAAAAGAGCCCAAATAGCAATCTTGAGAAAGGAAAACAAAGCGGAAGGCATCACATTTCTTGATTTCAAATGTACTACAAAGCTGTAATTATCAAACATGGTAAGGTAGACAAACAGGCACACAGGCCAGTGGAATGAATAGAGTCCAGAAATAGACGTATGTGTATACGATCAATTAATTTACACAAAGGAGCCAAGAATATATGATGGGGAAAGGACAATGTCTCCAAAAAATGATTATTAGGAAAGTTACACAGCCACACACAAAGAAATGTAACTTTGTACCACTATCTAATAATGTAGATAATGTAAGATAATGTAAACCACTATCTTACACCATACATAAAAATCAACTCAAAACAGATTAAAGACTTGAATATTAAGACCTAAAACCATAAAACTCCCAGAAGAAAACATAGGTAGTAAACTCTCTGATAGCAGCCTTGACAATGTTGGTGGATTTGATACCCTAAGCAAAAGCACTAAAAGCAAAATAAACAAGTGGGGTGCATCAAAATAAAAAGTTTCTGCAGAGCAAAGGAAACCATCAATAAAATGAAAATGCAGTCTATGGAATAGAAGAAAATATTTACAAGTCATAGATCTAATAAGGGGCCAATATGCAAAATATATAAAGAGATTGTACAACCCAATAGCAAAAAAAAAAAAAAGAAAGAAAACATTAAAATATGGGCAGAGGATCTGAATAGACGTTTTTCTTTTTTTTTCTTTTTTAAATAGTTTATTATCAAGTTGGCTTCCATATAACACCCAGTGCTCATCCCCAGGACACCTTCCTCCATGCCCAGCACCCCCTTCCCCTCTCCTCCACCCCATCAGCCCTCGGTTTGTCCTTGGCATTCTAGAGTCTCTCATGGTTTGCCTCCCTCCCTCTCCCCCACTATTTTTCCCCTTCTCCTCCCCCATGGTCCTCCGTTAAGTTCTTCCTAATCCTCCTATACGTGCAAATATATGGTATCTGTCCTTCTCTGCCTGACTCATTTCACTCAGCGTAACACCCTCAAGGTCCACCCATGNCTTGCAGAAGCATTTAATCTTGATGAAGACCCAATAGTTCATTTTTGCTCTTGATTCCCTTGCCTTTGGGGATATGTCAAGTAAGAAATTGCTGCGGTTGAGGTCAAGGAGGTTGTTTCCTGCTTTCTCCTCTAGGGGTTTGATGGTTTCCTGCCTCACATTCAGGTCCTTTATCCATTTTGAGTTGATTTTTGTGCATGGTGTGAGAAAATGATCTAGTTTCATTCTTCTGCATGTTGCTGTCCAGTTCTCCCAGCACCATCTGTTAAAGAGGCTGTCTTTTTTCCATTGGATACTCTTTCCTGCTTTGTCAAAGATTAGTTGGCTGTACATTTTTGGGTCCAATTCTGAGTTCTCTGTTCTATTCCATTCATCTAAGTGTCTATTTTTGTGCCAATACCATACTGTCTTGATGATGACAGCTTTGTAGTAGAGGCTAAAGTCTGGGATGGTGATGCCTCCCGTTTTGGTTTTCTTCTTCAATATTACTTTGGCTATTCGGGGTCTTTTGTGGTTCCATACAAATTTTAGGACAGACATTTTCTAAGGAAGATATACATATGGCCAACGAGTACATGAAAAGGTATTCAATATCATGAGTCATCAGGGAAATGCAAATCAAAACCACAATGAAATATCACCTCGCATCTGTTAGAAGGCTATTATCTAAAATGCATGAAATAACAAGAGTCAGTGAGGCTGTGGAGAAAAAGGACCCCTTTTGCACTGGTGGTGGGAATGTAAATTGGTGCAGCCACCATGGAAAACAATACAGAGGGTCCTCAAAAAATTAAAAATAAAACTACTATATGATCCAGTAAATCCACTTCTGAGTATGTATAAGAAGGAAAAGAAAACACTAACTCCAAAAGATATGAGCACCTTCATATTCACTGCAGCTTATTTACAATAGTCAAAACATGGAAACCAGCAAGATGTCCATCAACAGATATTTATGTGGTACACTTACAATGGGATAGATATTATTCAGTGATGAGAAAGAAGGAAATCCACCTATTTGTAACAACATGAATGGAATCTGAAGACATTATGCTAAGTGAAATCTCCATCCGACTTGATGGAGGAAGACAAATACTGTATGTTATCTCTTATGTGGGGAGTTTTGAAAGGGCAACTTCATGAAAATGGAGAGTGGAATGGTAGTCACCAGGCACTGTGAGGGAGAGAATTCGGACAGATGTCTGTCAAAGAGTTCAAACTTCAGCTAGAAGATGAATAAGCTCTGGAGGTCTAATGCACAGCAATGTCATTTCTGTTAACAATACGGTATTATATACTTTAATGTTGCAAAGAGATTAGATCTTAAATGTTCTCACCACAAAAAAATATATTGACAATTAGGTGACATGATGGAAGTATTAGCTAACCAGGCGGGGATCATACTGCAATATTTAAGTCTATCAATCAACATATCGTATACCCTAAACTTACACAGGGTTATGTACCAATTATAACTCAATTTTTTAAAAAAGTAAATGAAAAGGCAAGGCACAGAATGGGAGTTAATCTCCTCAATACATCTCTCTGACTGAAGACCCATATCCAGAAGATATTAAGCACTCCTGAAAATCAATAATAAAAAGACAAAAAAAAAAGAAGAAAAAGAGTAGGATTTGAACAAGCACTTCACAAAGAAAGACCTGCCAATGGCCAGTAAGCATGAAAAGATTTGCTCAACATTATTAGTTATGAGAGAAATGCAAATTCAAAACCCAATATTTGTATCACATCAGAATGACTTTAATTACAAGGACTGGCAAAACCAAATGTTGGCAGAAATGCAAAGCAAATAGAAATCTTATACATTTTTGGTGGGAATGTAAAATGATCGAACCACATTGGAAAACTATCTGGTAGTTTTTATCAAAATTAATCAGGCCTATTTTATGTCTCAACAATATATATAAGAATATTTATAGAAAACCTATTCTAATAGTAAAAACCAGAAACAGTTCAAATGTCTATCAACAACAGAGTGGCTAAAGAAACTGATTATTCAAACAACAGGATGCTACTGAGAAACAAAAAAGAGGGGTGCCTGGGGTGCCTGGGTGGCTCTGTCGGTTAAGTGTCCGACTACAGCTCAGGTCATGATCTCACGGCTCATGGGTTCAAGCCCCGCTTTGGACTGACAGCTCAGAACCTGGAGCCTGCTTCAGATTCTATCTCCATCTCTCTCTACCCCTCCCCTGCTCATGCACTCTCTCTCTAATATAAATAAACATTAAAAATAAATAAATAAATAAAATAAAAACCATGTGACTCTAAAATAAACAAGGTTTTCAACATATCCTCAAAACATGTAGACAGACTTGCAGAACAGAATGTCAGCCCTATGATCTTCACAAACTTTCACTGGCACAACACCTGTGTGTCCCGCCTCTGGGCTCCTAACAAAGTGTATATCCTGTTCATGCTCTTTGATGCCAAGATACAAAGCGTTTTAAAGGTCTCTGGCAGTTATAAAAAGAACAGAAGATGGTACTATTAGCCCATGCTTTGTTCTATACGCCTTTTTCTACATGTTCCTCTTTTTTCTGGGTCTGTAGGGTTTCTCCCCTCTACTTTCTTTCTTTTTCTATTTTTGCTTCTATTTTTTTCCTATTTCTTAATCTGTCTCCTTCAACAGACCGCTTTTTTGACATCATTTTTTTGGGTACCTGTATATATTTATGAAATAGAGCATTTCCTGCATATAATACAGAACATATATTGTTTTGTATGACTTTCTCTAAGAAAATAATAGGCTGTCCTGTGCTGTGTTAAAATAGCTGTATATTCTCATGATCTTCCCCTAATTAACTTCATAAGCATCAGATCCACTCGAGACATGTGGGAGGGCTTTTTTGACCTGGACATTTCTACCTGTCATCAGAATAATCATTATTGTGCTAATACTATGATTCTTTTTTTTTCTTTCTTCTGTTCTAGGGAATTTTGATTATGTTGATGGCCTTCAGCATTATTGAATTATTCATCTCTCTGTCTTTCTCAATTCTGAGGAGTTGCTTTTATTGTTGCAATTGTGACTAATGGGGCTGAAGCGCACTGTGGGAATAAAGATGTCTTATAATATCACCGAGAGTGAGTTCTGTTTGTGAGAAGCCAGATGGAAAATAGAATCTTTTTTATAATTTTTTAATGTTTTTTAAATTTATTTCTGAAAGACAGAGACCGTGTGAGCAGGGGAGGGTCAGAGAGAGACGGAGATACAAAATCTGAAGCAGCCTCCAGGCTCTGAGCTAGCTGTCAGCACAGAGCCCAATAGGGGGCTCGAACCCATGAACCGTGAGATCATGACCTGAGCAGAAGTTGGATGCTTAACTGACTGAGCCACCCAGGCACCCCAGGAACATACACTCTTAAGGCTGGCAACAGTCTGAAGCCAAAGGGGAATGACTTCTGAGGGTGGGCTCTGGGAACATTCTGGTGAATAAAACACATCCTGCTCTTTGCAATGCCATGTTCTCCTCTCCCCAAACCACACAGTCAACTTGCTGCCGCCCCTGGTTAGTCACCCATCCACTGAACTGAAGGCTAGCAATGTGGCATCACCACTGTACAAACAGAGAAATGAACCAAAGCCCACGGTGTGGAGTGACCGGGTCCACGATGTGTCCTGCTGACTTGTCCAAGAAACTCTACCTAGCGGCTCCTTCTCCATGGTTGTATAGGAAAATGAGTTGGCTGGAAGAATGGTTCGGCCCACACATTTGACAATGATACTGCAAGATCATCAATGCCAACCACTCATAATGGCCAGAAGGGTTAACAGTGAGGGTATATATTGGTAAAAGCCACTAGAGCGGTCCAGGCACTGTGCTGAGTGTTTTAAGTGTGTGACTCATCTAACCTCACAAAAAATCTAAGAGGTGACTGTTGCTGTTATATTCATTTCACGGGCAAGGGAGCTGAAGTCAAGAGAGGGTAAATAAAGTGGCCCTGGTGACAAGACTTGTAATGGCAGAGCCACGAGAGCAGCGGGTGGTCTAGCTCTTAATCCCTACAGCCCTGTACCAACGCCCCTTAAACTCTTGGTCTCAGGACCCCTTTACACTCTGAAAAACTGATTCAAGACTCAGTACACATTACACAGGTAATGGTTTCGTAACGTAACATTTTATTAACATAACATTTCTTTCAAAAGAAAACAGAAAATAAGTGTGGAGAATGGTACTGTTACATAGTTTTACAAATGGTCTTGGGTTTTTTTTTAGGTTGTTTAACATTCTTTTTATTTTTAGCTTTTTAAAGTATAGTTTATATACCAAAAAAAGCACACATTTAATGTATACATATTCCCTGATGCTGTTACCATAATCAAGGTACTCAGCATATTAATCACTTCCAAAAATTTCCTTGTGCCCTTTTGTGGGGTTTTTTGTTTGTTTGTTTGTTTGTTTTTGGCAAGAATACTTAATGTGAGGTCTATTCTCTTAACATATTTTAAAGTGTACAATTCTGTATTAGTCACTGAGTACTCTATTGTACAGCAGATCTCTAGAACTTACTCATCTTGCATAACAAAAACTTTGTACCCATTGAAAATCAAATGCCCATTTAACTTTACTGTACATTCAAATCAGCCGAGCAACTTTTATAAATGCCCCCCCCCATTAATGCACCACATACCACCCGATGGCAATCAAATAAGAACATGGTGAGAGCTGAGAATCAATAATTTGTACAGCTTTCCAGGTGATTCCAGTGCAGAGCTTCTCCCTAGCTTAACGGAAGGTAACTGGATTCTGGTAACTGCTTTTGCACTCAGTCTGATGTGATGGCTTGTGTTCTGTGGAGACGACCGCTCTGAACTTGTGGAAAGGGGAACTAAGGTCTTAGTATTATTCTGAAAGTTGTCTTGAGGTCACAGATACCCTCCAAGAGCCTCAAGGACGCCGGGAGATTCCCAGGCTGCACGCAGAGACGGCTGCCCTACACTGCATTTCCTTCCGCTGGCAGTACCTGCTAAGCGCTGGGGATCTTCCACCTGTCGGGACAGCCCTCCGAGGTAGGCACATCCAGCCTGCACTTCAAGCATGAGAACCGAAGCTCAAAGTGGTTGAGTTTTCTCAGACCACAAAAGAGAGGAGGATTTAGAACCATGATTTGAAGCAAGACGCCGAACTCCAAATCTCATTATCCCTTGCTGCTTTTGGCACGGAAAACGTTTAGCCTAGGCAAAGAAATCAACTACTGGGTTTTCGTTTCGGACGTAAGCTGGAAGGAGAAAGGCCTAGGCGTCCATGTGTGAGGGCAGGAGTCAGGGGAGTAAGATTCTGATGAGAAATAGTTTCTTTATTTAAAATATTTATTTCCAGTGGAGTCATGTTCTGATGAAAACTACCTGGCACCCAGGTAAGGTTGAGATATGTGGATATATGAGATCTATTTAAGGGTGGGAACGCCATCACCTAACGCTAAGGCCTTTTTAGTCAGATTTAGGTCTAAATGTTAGTTTTGCAATTTAAAGCTTAATGACTTGGACAAGTCATTTAACCTTTGTGAGCTTTAAATTCCTAGACTAAAATGCAACAATAATACCTACTGAACGGGGTTACCAGGAGCCTTAAATGAAATGTGAACTAATTTAACCAGAGCCTGGAACTTAAAACTCAGGTAGTAAATGGCAGGATTTCTTTTAAACTTATAATTGAGGGTTTCTTGCTTTCTAAACATCACATTTGGTCACTTATGTGGCTTGGGGCCAGTTTCCCTCATTTCCTGAATGTTCGTCTCCACAATTATAAAATGGAATCACTACTACAGGTGTTATGTGGACAGTGCTTGGCATATAAGTAGGTGCTCAACTAATGCTACCGCCTGTTAAAAATATAAAGCAGTTCCTCAGATCAGAAGGAAGACCTCACTTACTACAAAGCTCTTACCCACTGGAATTTACATTTTCCTTTAGCATCAATGATTTACAAATACAATACTGACATTTTCTAAGTCATAACCAAGATCTGTCTGCAGAAAGACCTTTAGTTTCGCCTCTGAGGAACCCTGCTTCTGCCTCGCCAATTCTCTGAAACCGAAACCCTCCAACACCAGATAATTCGAGGTCCCAATGTCTTGCTGAGCGGCGCCTTGTCTTGGGAAACGCACCATAGTATTACCCCCTGATGCTGGATAGCATTGTGATAATCATCTGGATGGGGACAAAGAACCAAAACCGAACCACCGCGTCTCAGCAATCAGAAAAACTGGCCCTGCTTTCAAGGGACATAGAGACCAACAACTGAGTAAGGCAGGGACAGAAATCATTGTGATATAGGACATAATTTTCATAGGAGAGGCAAAACGTCCCAAGGATTAAAAAAAAGAAAAAAAAAAGGTAGGCATGTTAGGAGGTAAGGGGGTAAAAGGAAGGCAAATGGAACTAAATTAAAGTTTAGTTAATAAACTTTTGTGTAGATTTTAAGAAAGATCATCATCAGGAAGCAAGAAAGCAGCCAGGTAAAGACAGGAGGTTTAATTCAGAGGGGGAGAGATTTTTAAAAGTGTAATAGAACTAATACCCTCAAATATTACAGAGAGAAAAAATATTATAGAGCAAAGGCTACTGACAAATCCAAACTGTGGCGGGGATGTCAAGACACTCGAGCACTGAAGATTAATCAATCCAAACCAGCAAAGGTAAAGTGAAAGTTTGTTTATATAGATTCAAATTCAAGTTTATTCAGGAGGGATCACACATAGAGCCACCTAACTGATGTCACTGGCCACCAAAGGCAGGGTAGCAAACACTCTGAGACAGACATGGGAAGAACAGGGCCTACACGAAAAAAGGATGTGAGATTCAGGTTGTGCAAGCCCAGTCCGAGCCTCACTGATTCCATACATGTGCCAAGCCCGGACCCTATTTCCATGCTCACTGAAATGAAGGTGGGCTCCAATGACCACCCGCCATCCTGGACTCCAAGCTCACAAACCTCCCCATCATCTATAACTCCGGTCTCGTGCAATTATCATCCCTGCCACCAACCATTCAAGCACTTCAGCAGATCCTCAGAGCCACAACCAGAATCTTAGATGGATGGTGGAGCCTATGTTTCCACTCCTCTTCTATGAAATGTATGAGAAGTGACTGCATGCCTTTCACTCGTGGACATTGATGACTGCAAGTCCTCTATTCAAATGGCAGCCTGTTCCACTGATGGACTCCTTCAATGGTGGGGAGTTGGCATTTGGTTTTATGTTGCACCCAGATCAGCCACTCCAGAACTACTACTACCCATTGGTTATGACTCTCTGATCCGAACCATCTTAAAGAGAAAGAAGAGAATCTGAAGGAGAAATAAAGAAGAGGGGAGGGAGGGAGGAGAGGAGAGAGAGGATTGGAGGGAGGGAGAGAAAGGGAGGGAGAGAGGAAGAGATGGAGGGAAAACAGGAATTAACCTCAGATTTGGCGGCAAAGCTGCCACATTTTGGCCCTTTTGATTAAGCAAAAAATTGACTAGTTATGGCCCTGAGTCCCTAATAACATAAAACAATGGAAAAGGAAATTAAAAAGCAAGAAGAAAAAATCCATCAGTATGAGCATAAAGGTTGTATATGGTGGAGGCATAAAATCTTCGGGCAAAAATTCCTTTTCCAAATGTTCATACTCTCCTGGCCACCGGCTTCCTCCATCCCTCATTTGATCTATGCCTGGCACAGCTCCAGGCCAGACTGAAAAGAAAGGGGATGCAAGGGAGTCAGAAAGATGGAGGGAAAAGTGAGTTTGTAGGTAAACGTGCAACTCGAGTTTGTATCCCAAATCATGCAGCTCTTGCCTCAAGCTTCTGGGGATGTGCTCTCCAACACCAAGCTATATTTTTAGGCCATTCCTAGTAAATCCCACATGAGACATACATGCTCCCACGAGGACCCTAAGTGCAGGCAAATGTGGACAATATTTGCAGAGGGATACCTGCAATACTCCGAAGCGACCAGGCATCCTGATTCCTGAATCTCTCTGCTTGAATGCCTTCTTCCCACCTCCTCGCTCCTAAAAGTGAAGTAAAAAGGTAAAAGTCCTAGCAGCCCATCTGTAGAGAATTTCTAGAGCCCTTCTTGCCCTTGGGGACCCACCATCCACACCTGCTTACAGGGTGGGGGCTGCAAAGTTCTTCTAATTAGGGTAGCGTAAAGTACGCCAGGCAGTCCCCCAGGACCCTTTTCAAGAAGTGAAACCTCGTGGTAAGGCAGAAACTTTTCTGTACATCCTTTGGCTCTGGCATGTGTGCATTAAACCAAAGTGATTGGGGCAAAGGCCAAGGTAGCAGAAGCCACTGATTTCCTGTCACCTGGTATCTATCAGAGGCCCCAGGCCTGCCCTGTGTCACTCACCTCCTGTGTACCCAAGACATCAGCAGTGGAAGTGAACTTGGCAGCCAGCATCCAAACCAGCCTCGAGACCAAAGGCCTCAGACATTCAGGTAAGGGACCAGTTTGCTTTGTTTCAGCGACTAAAAAGGGGACGCCTGAATAGCTTAGTCGGTTAAGCACCCAACTCTTGATTTCAGCTCAGGTCATGGTCTCGCGGTTTGTGGGTTCGAGCCCCGTGGTGGGCTCTGCACTGGCGGTGTGGAGCCTGCTTGGGATTCTCTCTCTCTCTGCCCTTCCTGCGTGCTTTCTCTCTGCCCTTCCTGTGTGCTCTCTCTCTCTCAAAATAAATAAATAAAATTTTTTTAAAATGACTACAAGGGAGTGATGCGTAAAGCATAGTATGGTTTTGGAGACTAGAGATTCTCGGCTTTCACCCTAGGCCTTCCCCGGTCAGGTTTTCTGACAGTGTCGCAATTTGAGGAAGGGTACCAGGCTTTGCTGCCCACCCACTTCCTGAGCCACTCCATCTCTCAAGAAAGACCCTGGCCAGTGAACTGGGAGTCACTGAACAAAAGCAGCAGACTGAAGCATGTAGACGGGAGCGTGGTTACCACTCTGCTGGGCCCAAACCAGAGCTCCGCCACCTATAAGCCCGCAGGCGAGTTACCAAACTCCTACATTCCTGGGTTTACTTGCCCACAAGATGGAAGCGATGGTTAACACCCACCGCTTTATGTATGGTTAACTGAGCTAACAGCCCAAAGCTCTCAGAACCCTTGGCACTGAAGAAGAAAATAATCAGCCATGGCTATAATGAAAATATTTCCATTTCTTTTGTTTTGAATGATTTTGTCTCCAAAGATACGCTGCTAAATGTGAATACCCTGCGATGTAGTTAAACCTCACAGGCTAACATTTTCTGCAGGGGAACGAATGACGGGGGGAGGGGGTGTGGAGGACATCAAACTGAGCACAAAATCCCACCTCAAAGCCATCACAGAAGCCTGCAGTGAGAGTGGGCCCTGCAGAGGAGGAAGAGCTAATGAAGGGCAACAAAGATGAGTTTTAGCCCAGTCATAACTGTTTCCTGAATCCAGCATATAATGTGACTGCCTTCCCGTTTTCCACGGAACGGCCTGATGTCACTGATCATCAGGTGGGGTGAAACCATCACCTTTTGGTCCAACATCCTGCATGTTTCTGTGTGAATCTTCCTGGAGGAAGTCGTTCAGTTTAACGTTTATTAAGCTCATGGTGCATGGACAACAGGTTCTCCATGTCACCCTAGCGTGACAGCCCTTGAGGAATGGCCAGGAGGCCATGACAGCAAGACAGAGAGCTGAAGCTCAGGACGAGCAGGACTTAAAGTAGTGATTTGGGGCCTGGTTTAGTGGCCCGAGATAAGAAACCTTACAGAGGAAGAGGCCGCAGGACCTGGGCCCTGACTGGGCATGGAGGTGAATGGCCTGGAGAGAACCGTGGCTCTGACTCTTGGAGCCTGGGTCCAGGGGGACAGGAATAAAGCCATCTGAGCGCTCGTGCCTGATGAAAGGCCGCTGACTCCATGTAGAGCAGCCTCGGCCCAGCACCTCTGCCCACAAGCTGTGAGGCCCCCAGGAGGGTGGGTGGTGAGCAAGTGGAGGAACAGAGGGGAAGGGTAGGCTCTGAAGACGCAGGGGTGACAGAGGGGAGCCAGGGCAGTGGCCGCTGGGTTAAAGGAAGGGGCTCTGGGAACAGGAATGCTGCAGCACATTGTAATCCTACAAAAGATACAGGTATCCTTTGAATATTTAGTACATTGTACATTGCAAATTCTCCCATGGTCTCGGACAGTACTTTGAGTGGTGAGATCACAGAAGTAGCCAGCCGCAGAGCTGGGACTAGCACCTTCTATGCACACAGACTGAAGATGCAAGACTCGCTTTCTCTGGGACTGATGTCCTGGAGGAAGGAGAGGGGCTGGGGAGGGGCTGGGGAGCCCAGGCAGAGGGAATGGAATGGAAGTGAGAACATTCCTCCTGGGACCTCAGCGCACAGGACCAGAAAGGACAGAAATGCAGAACTATTTTGAGTGGCAGGGGAGGAAGTTGAGGTAACGAAAGCTAGGCAGCTTTGAACTTCTCATTAAATGATGTAATTACTGGACCTAAAAAGTCATTATTCAAACCAAAACCCATAAAGGCAGTGAGACTGCTCTGCAGCAGATGCACCCAGAAGTGGTGGTGCCTTTTAAAAACCAGAAGAGATTTGCAGAAGTCACTGCAATAAAGTGGGGGCAGTGTCAGGTAAACGGAGCCCTGATGGTGATACAGTTTAGTGAGCACAAAATCCTACTGTTACCGCATTTGGGCCAATGTGCTCAGTCACCCCGGTGGATATACCACCTAGGCTTTGAGCAGAGCCGTGTGCTGTGCCCTGTTTAAGTCATTGTAAACAATTAAGAAACAATGATGGGGAAAAGCTGCAGGAATCTACAATATCCTTGGGAATATGTGGCCTAATTTTATGTATTCCCACACAATGATGATTTTCAGTTCCTAGTCTTCTACGATGCCCTCGCATAAAAATACGTATGTGTTTTAGAAAGTTTATTTCCATACAAAATGAAATAGCACATAGAAATGGGTATGTTTGTGTTTATAAACTACTATTTTACAGTAATATGTGTTGAAGGATAGTTGCCATAATGAGGCATAATGTTTTTAAGTGCATTTATTTCTTTTGGAAGCGACAGAGAGCGCAAATGGGAGAGGGGCAGAGAGAGACGGGGCGGGGGGGGGGGGGAGAATTCTGAGAATCCCAAGCGGGCTCCACACCGATGCCAGAGAATCCGATGAGGGGCACGAACTCACAAACTGTGAGATCACGACCTGAGCCAAAGTCAGACGCTTAACCGACTGAGCCACCCAGGTGCCCTGAGACATTTTTAATGGCGAAATAAAATATTCCCCCCCTCCCACAGTGGTCATTACCGCCATCAGCCATTACAGATAGAGTCACAGTAGAATTTGCTTAGGTTGAGAGGTTTATCTCACCAGTAAGAGTGACTCAGCCTTAGGCAGCTGAAAAATAAGGCGAAATCCAAACAACACTAGTCCTGTCCTCTCCTTCTGTCCAGATAATTGATGCCCTTTGCTCTTTAAGCTGTCCTCGCTAAAAGGAGTCCTCTGGGAGAGGAGTGTGGTGACTCCCGGCCCATTCCCTTCCTACAAATGGGAAACCTCTGAACCTGCATGTCCACATCTGCAAAAAAAAAAAAAAAANACAAGATGCCTTCTGGGTAAGACAGGTGTGGGGCGCCCAGGGGCTGGATGTGCAGTAACCCCCGCACAAAGAGGTGCTCCATAAACAACGACACGACGTGGTGTGGCCGTGGGGCAGCAGAGAGCACCGGCCTCAGAGCCACAGTGACTGCCTTCTGGTTGGCTCTGTCACCAAGTGTAAGGTCTGTGACAAGGCGCAGCCCATCCCCGGGCCACGGTTTCCTCATTTGTCGAATGACCAGGATGGTTTCAGAGGTTCCGACCAGCTCCCCAAGTCCTGCCTGCTGGCCAGAATCACCCGGAGACTCCGCAGCGGCCTGCTTTACTGCACTCCCATTTGCTAGGGGTCTTGTCGGGTAGTTTGTGTGCAAAGCACCAAGACCTCCCAAACCACACGACATCTGGGGATTGGCAGGTAGGGTGGGACCAAGTGCAGAGCACCGAGCCGAAGCCTCCCCTGTCGTCCTGACAGGTATTCGGGCTTCGATCACTTTATAGTCATCCAGACAGCACACACAGCTGAAGGCAGAGGTTTGTAAGTGAAAGGCTGACCCCCTGTCCCACACAGGGGACAAAGCAGCCACAGATACCTCGTTGGATAGGTCCAAGCCCTCGCTTTCGATCTCCAGTAGTCGTGGAACTGGGAACGAGGGACTGAACTATTCTGTGCCCTGGCCACCTTTTCTACAAAACAGTAGCAATGATCCACCCCTTGTCTACTCTGGGAGACTTCAGTGAACTGCGGACGTGAAACCTCTTTGTTAACTACACACTGGGTGCAAAGGTGAGGCCTGGGTGACTCCCAAGTGCCTGTCCTATACCACAGTGCCAGGCTCGGTACAGGCACCATTGTATAGTGCCACGCAAGCTGGACAGTCTTGGTCTCCAAGGGTCCTTAGTGACTTACAGCCAACAAAGACAAGACCCAAGATGCGTCTCTAAAGAGAGTTCCAGGGCCCAGGAAAGACCTGATAGATTCCATGTAAGTAACTGACATAAACATATAAATGCCAAGTGCAAGATGAAGAAAGTTGAACAGTCCTAAAACATGAGAGCAGGGGGGGGGGGGGAGAGGGGGGCNTGGTGTGTGAGTTCAAGCTCCATGTCGGGTTCTGTGCTGACGACAGCTCAAAGCCTTCAGTCTGCTTCAGATTCAGTATCTTCCTTTCTTTCCGCCCATCCCCTGCTCACGCTCTGCCTCTCTCAAAAATAAGTTAACAGTAAAAAAAAAAAAATTTTTAAACAAACAAAAAAACCCATGAGAGCTGGAAAGGGTCTTGGTAATAATCACCATCTAACCTGAGAAATGAATAAATCATGAATTCTAAGAACAAATGGCAACTGCCACTTTCTCCCCACGTAGGAGGCATTTTCATGTCTGAACTTACTTCCCACAACATGTCTGTGACAGGGATGTTCTCATTTTCCCCATGAGGGGAAAAAATAGAAACTAATGCTTACAGAGGTAATGATACTGAAAACCAGAAGAGCAACAAAAACAGGTCATGATTATTCAGATACAGGGGCTTTACATACATTTATTTCCTGGGCAATTTTAAGAAACTATTCAATCCAGGCGTCGCTTAGATATTGAGCAAGAGAGACAAGGTCTCTGCTTTGAGGGCACTTATATTCTAGTGGAAAGAGACTGGCCATAAAGAAGCAAGCAGATAAACAAGGTAATTCCCCACAGTGGTATGTGCCACGTACACAAATCAAATGGACGCTGTGAAAAAGGCTGCACTGTGGACTGGGGATTTGCGGAAGGCTTTTCTGAGGAGCTGACCTTTGAGATATGCTCAATGAAAAGCCACCAGCCACACACAGACATCAGTCCATCTGAGTCTTACAGAAACCCTGTACCGTAAGACAAGAACTATTATTCCCATTTTATAGCTGAAAGGCGTAAGGCCCAGAGTTTAAAGAACTTGCCTGTAGTTTCACCACAAAAAGAATTTGACTTAAACCTAGACAACCCATGTCAGGAGGCCACAGTCTTATGTACAACTCTGAGAGCCTCCTTAAAGTGATTACTCAAGGTTGCAGAGTTGGTGGTAAAGGAAGACTAGAATCGGCCTCTGCTAACTCGAAGGACAGTCCTCACCATACTTCTCTTTTTAATGCTTATTTTTGAGAGAGAGAGAACGACTGGAGAGAGAGAGGGACTCTGTCGGCACAGAGTACAACGCAGGGCTCGAACTCCTGAGCCGCGAGATCATGACCTGAGCCGAAGTCAGACACTTATGTTTCATGATGCCTCTGGCCCATCACAATGTACAAACGCTGAGAAGCCAAAGGACAAGGAGAAGTCAATACAAAATACACTTTCCAACATGAGAGCATAAGAAAAGCGTTCAGGGACGAGAGACAAACAGGGCATGTAGACACATGAGCATGGCGTTCTCTTCGGCAATAAAGGATGCACCAGACATCATTGTTGAGAATACTGGCAGGGATCCCAGGGGCCCTGTGTCCTTGCCTGAGATGCCCCCTTCAGATCCTGTCTTAGAACACAGCAGCAGGCTCGGCCTCAGACCCAAAGCCACTGGCAAAAGTCCATGTCTACTCTCAACGACACTTGTGGAGAGAATATAGGGGAAAGTACTCAAGAGACAGGAGACAAACGACTGCTGAAAATCCTATTCTCCCTCTTCCTGTTTTATTATTTGTTTTTAGGAGTTCTGAGGGTGAAATGGCGACACCCAGAAATTCGATGAGTGGGACTCTCCCAGAAGATGTTATGAAAGGCCCGACTGCCATGCATCCTGTTCAAAAAATAATTCCCAAAAAGATGTCTTCAGTGGTGGGCCCTACACAAAGCTTCTTCATGAGGGAATCTAAGCCACTGGGGGTAAGTCAGCTGCACTCCGGTCCATATCGTAAAGACTCTCTGGCCTCAACAGGCAAAGGCTACAAGCCAGGTACAGAATGCAATCCAACTAGAAGGTGGTTGATCCAACATGAGGTGTCCTTTATGTCCGACACGGTGTGCCAAATCGGGGATGTGCAGAGAAGATGTCACAGTGATCTTACATCTCCTTTGGATTTTGCAGTCTGCATACTTAAGGGTCTCACATCCCAGTTTGTCACCAGCATCCCAGACATATCTGTCTTGGAAATGTCCCAGGTGATGAGGAAAGTGGATCTGAACAAGACAAAGGTCTTGGCACCTTGGCCACTTCCTTTAGGCATTTTACACAGTCCCAGGTCAGGGGCCAGGGCCACCAGCCTTCGCTTTCTGACTTGATGATGACTCCAGTTCCTCATCAGTCCCCTTATTCTCTCTACAGGCTGTCCAGATTATGAATGGGCTCTTCCACATGGCCCTAGGTGGCCTCCTGATGATCCACATGGAGGTCTATGCACCCATCTGTATGACTGTGTGGTACCCTTTCTGGGGAGGTATTCTGGTGAGTAACAGCTAACAGCCATTAGGGTAGTGATGCAGACAAAGAGGTTTAAAAGCTCCACAGTAACATGCGAGATTATTTCTGGTTGAGGAAAGTATGTGGCTGGGAAATAGCTTATGAGGTGAAAGTAATTTAGTGGAAAGAGAGGTTGACTGAATTGAGCATGAATCCCATGGAGTCAGTGGTCACACCTCATGTAAATTCAGAGAGAGATGCCCTGCATGGATCTACACAGGGAAGGAAGATCGTTCAAAGCAGGACTCTCCTAAATCAATGTGGAGAGGGGTGAGAAGGACACTAAACATGTGGACTGTACAGCAGGGTGGTTCCAGAAGCAGGAAGGAGCAGGCGCATCCCATTTCCTCCCACCTGTTCCTTCTTCCTACAGTTCTGTGTAGCTACTGTCTCAGGTGGTGAAAGCAGTCCCATCGCAAATGAATCTGCTTGGGCTTATCAGCAGAGCAGCAATCCTTACGGCTGTTTTGTGCACGTTTTCCAAGCTTGTAACTTGTCTGGGTGTAGTCTGGAGCGGGCACCTTTATATCCCCATTATACTTTCATAGTTACTACTAAAAAGATATGCCCAGGATTGAGATTTTCAGAACAAAGAGAGATGGATGAGAACAAGAGTTCCCTCCATTTCATAGCTTAAACAAGGAAGACAGGAAATAATCACCATCACTTCCTGTAGCAGCAAACGTTTTAATGGAGTGCCCATGGCATTCAGGCCACGTTGATTCATTCTTCACTGGCATCAGAATCACTGAAACCCCTGTGAACTCCAAAGAGAAATTCCACAAATTTAAAAAAGAAAAACGAGAAACTAAAAATAAAGCTTGTAAATTCAGTGTTAGTATTCATTGACACGAAAACTTGGGTTTTGCCTCTGGTCTTACTATATTCCTAGTCACAGCTTCCCAGTTGGTTGCATAAAAGGCATCAACTAAATATAGCTGGGCGTGAACAAAGGGGAAATATGACTGCTGAAAAATGAATGAATACTGCAAAAATGGCTGGACGGTTTGGTGAAAGTGGTTGGAAGTATGGATAGCTTTCTAACAACCAGTTCTCCATGTTAAAAGTGATCTCCCTCTCTGCCTTCCTCCCTGTCTGCCTCTTCTCCCATGTACCTCATGTCTTCCCCACCTACCACCTCTCTTTTCACAGTATATCATTTCTGGATCACTCCTGGTAGCAGCGGAGAAAAACCCCAGGAAAAGTTTGGCAAGTAATCTTATGTCCTTCTTCCCCACACGTCAGAGAAAGACCTACTTTCTCAGTTGAAAACAAAAGCTGTTCCACACCTTTGGAATCACAGTAGCACTGAGTTCTCTCCTAATCCCAAAAGGCAAAAGATCCTCTACAAAGCTGTTGTGACTGTATTCATGAAAAACTTGGAAATGAGACCTACCTGAATTATGTCCACGGAAACAGAATTAAAGGCAGACCGATGAACAGCAACATGCTTATGGTCTTATGGATGTTAAACGCGTTGAGACTAACAGATCTCTTTGAAAGCTGTGTCAGTTCTCTTAGACCACCATTTAGGAAAACTCTAATCAACACTGTGATTAACTCAACACTGTGATTAACTCAGCAGTGAGCTAGTCAGTTTACCTCTATGTACCTCTATAAAATGGTGCTACCATATTGTCATGAAGATGTAATGGAGTAATATACATGAGCATGCTTCAGAGGCTACATAAGGAGCTATTGAGGGTCTCATCCAATAGCCTTCCCAACCCATTTACACCTAGGTCATGAGCTTACCAGCAAGTTTCCTCCTCCGAGTTTTTTATACTTACTTACTAATAATAAGCTATTATTACTAACTTGTGACACTCCCAAAGTCAGTGATGGATGGAGTGGATTGAAAATGGCTCCTCTCTAGAGGTGGTCCAATAAACTCAGTTTTTGAAAAAAAAATGTTTATGAAGATAAAGTTGTTTTATTCTCCAGATACAGCAAGTCCTACTGACTTGTCCTTCAGCCAGGGATGAACTATTGTAGGTCTTAAAATAATCATCAACAATCCCACACTATTCACTTATACTTTCCTGTTTTGACCTTCTATCATCTCTGCAGGTAGAATACTCATTCTGACACCCTTCCCCTATGCTACCCAGAGGCATCAGCCCTAATTATGTTTTAAAAGATGGTAGACTGAGGTTGACTGCAACCCATGTCAATAAGAGTAGGTGGGGCTGTTCTCGCTACTGTTAGTTTCTACTTGATGGTACAGACCCGGAGGGCTCCATCTGCTCTTTCTCTCCCCACACCCACAGTACCAGCCCACTTCAGTGTGATGGACGGACGTCCTTCCCTCTCTTCCCTCTAGCTTCTATCACCGACAGATATAACCTGAAGACTATTTATGTTCACTTAGCCAATATTTACCAAACGACAACCAGCATGGTGGCAGGAGCAGTGAAAGGAACCGCAAGTGTACAAAATAGAAGAATTTAGGATTGTTCCTAAAATTTTCTCTTGATAAACTGATTGAATGTGATGGGGTAAAATGAGACGGGGAAGACTGAGGAAGGAACAGGAGTGAGAGATGAAGGTTTTCATTTTACGGTGACAAGGGCATTAAAAACCACTGGGGGAAGTGTGGCTTAGTATGATCTGGGCGCAGTGCCTTTATGAATAGGAGGGGTGGGATCTGGGATTCCTTCCTAGCTTGTATTCTCCAAATGAAATCAAACCCCAATAACACATCGTTATGTCTCCATTTCAGGTCAAAGCGAAAACGATAATGAACTCGTTGGGCCTCTTTGCTGCTATTTCTGGATTAATTCTTTTGATCATGGACATATTTAATATTGCAATTTCCCATTTTTTTAAAATGGAGAATTTGAATCTTATTAAAGCCACCAAGCCATATATTGACATACACACCTGTCAACCAGACAGTAAGCCCTCTGAGAAAAACTCCCTGTCGATAAAATACTGTGACAGCATACGATCTGTTTTCTTGGTAAGTGTGAGGCTGGATTTCTTCTCAGGGAAGAAGTTTGGCATTTTTATTATAAGTGTCAACTCTGGATCCAGACTGGCTACCTCTGCTACTTGCTGCCTATATGGCTTGGGGGCAAGAATTTTAACCACATTCTGCCTCAGTTTCTTCAACTGTAAAGTAGGGCAAGTGCCAATATTTATCTCATGGGGCTGTTTTGAGCAATAAGTTAACATAAGTTAGCTGGTACACAGAAGGTGCTATGTGTTTGTTTCAAGTTTTTATGTTAGTATTGGTTAACATGTATTAGTATGATTAAGATGAACACTGAAGAATTACCTAAGTTGTTATGAAACACCTTTTGCCTCCAGTTTTAGGTGTAGAGTTTGAAGGGGAAAACTGCACCTCTCGAGTATAGACAGGTTTCCTTGGTTGTGATACCATATTACCTAAACTTAATTTGAGAGTCGCTGATTAATTTTTCCTACATAGAACTGATTCTTCCATTAATTGTTGCTGCCTTATTTCTTATCAGCTGCCCCTGATAAAACGCATGTTTTTATGGCATGTCAGCAGCTGGGCTAAGGGTTGGGGTTATAAAGATACTAGTAGTGCTTACAGTTAGTCATTACCTATAGAATTCATCTTCTAAAGGACCCATCTTCTACTGAACTGATCTTGTAATCACTTAATTTTAGCCATGAGTCATTTAGTGAGTACCAACCATTAAGTTGTTATTACATTCTTTAAGTCGTTATTACATTCTTGCCCTCACTTTTTCTGTGTTCTTCAGAGCATTTTTGCTGTGATGGTGATCTTTACCTTATTCCAAAAACTTGTGACAGCTGGCATTGTTGAGAATGAATGGAAAAAACTGTGCTCCAAACCTAAAGCTGTAAGTAGTAGTAGCCACCGTGTCCTCTCAGCCCCTCTAGGAAATCATGTCTACAAAAAATCGTTTCTGGGGAATGTAATCCAACATAACTTTTGAGACTAAAAGTTTCACGAAAAGTGGTCTTGGCAGATTTCTGGAAAGCAGAAAATACCAATAATGAGGAAAAAGTGTCTTGAAATTTGAAGTAAATCTAAAGGTTAGACAGAGGATTCTGTCTCTCTAAAGGTTAGACAGAGGATTCAGTTCTGCCTCACTCCAGGCGTTCATCTTGATTTCACAATCCCACACGTAACGTGCAGAAGCAGGACAGGCTGATGAAAGCACTGGTTTGCCCACTTCATTTCCCAGTATCCCCTCCCCACTGCACCCCACTGGCACCTTTCATCAGACCCCACTTCCAAAGCTATAGGTCAAAGAGGCTCCACGATTGGAAGATGCAAATATCTCCATGACAGATCTATTATCAACTGCTTCAGAACCACAGAATGTTAGATTTACAATAAAATTTAGAGACTGTCACAATTCCTTCATTTTGCAGATGAGAAAAACAGGATTAGAGAGACAATTACCTTCCCAAGGTTATAGCCAATAAAAGGCAACTCAAAACTTGAATCTAAATTCCTCTATTATTGCAGCATTCTTTCCCAAATACTGTGTGATCATTCCAGGCAAAGTGGCAAATATCTGCGCACCTTGAAGATGAGCTTTGATAGGTGATTTGGTAAGGATTTGAGCACTTGGGAAATCAGTCCAGGTATTTGGAGGCATATAGGAAATAACATAAACAGCATAGAAAACAGCAGATCTTTGATAGACATTCATAGAGACTGTTGACAAATGGCCAAAGGTAAAGGTCCAGAAATGCTTGTTCAATTTTGTGTTCCAGGATGTAGTTGTCCTGTTAGCTGCTGAAGAAAAAAAGGAACAGCCAATTGAAGTAACAGAAGAAGCGGTTGAGCTGACTGAAATACCTCCCCAACCAAAGAATGAAGACATTGAAATCATTCCAGTCCAAGAAGAAGAGGAGGGAACAGAAATGAACTTTCCAGAACCTCCCACAGAACAGGAATCTTTGCCAATAGAGAACGATAGCATTCCTTAAACTACTCTTTTCCTGTCTTCTGTCTCTTTTTCTTAGGCATTAGTATTCACAGCTTCGAAGAGACGTAGTCACCCTCATTTCCTGAGGCCCTCCGCAGGCACCCTCCACACGTCTCTCTGGCCTTTGCACGGAGTGACCACAGCTCACTTGCACCCGCTCGCTCTCGCTCGCTCTCTCACGCAGAGAACCCAGCCATGGCAGGCGACCGTGTAGGCACGCTTCCTGTCTGGGGCAGCTTCCTTAGATTCAAACAGGGTGGAGTAAGCGCCGCACCTGTCAGTTCTCACCAGCCTCCTTCTTGGGTGAGGCTTTGCAGTACTGGTGGGAGCAGATGATCTGCCTCGTCCCTCTGAACCAGAGACTCTGTCTCTGATGAGTAAGATAAATCACCGTCCAGGCCATCCCTACACTTTCTTTAATTCCTTCCACGTCCACATAGGTTGTGGAGTCCCTTTTGCACCATTATCCTAAGGAGAGTAAAAAGTTAACGATAATGAGGTGCAATAAGGAACCAGTCCGGCCATCTTTCTATGGGGCTGATGCCGCGGTACATTCTTAGAGTGTCCACACCCCATCAGGGAGCCTCCAAGTGGCCAATACCCAACCCTTTCTTCATACAAATAGCACAGCTTATAAATG
Source organism: Crocuta crocuta (assembly GCF_008692635.1). NCBI lineage: Eukaryota > Metazoa > Chordata > Mammalia > Carnivora > Hyaenidae > Crocuta > Crocuta crocuta. Next base: position 2,460,316 of record NW_027536465.1, read on the forward strand.
GGCACATCTGTTTCTGTCTTAACTTTCCCTGACTCCTGCTCTAGGCTTTTGGTTGCACTGTCTACTCTCAGCCTTTAGGCAAGAGAAGAAAGAATCAAAGAAGATGCCATAATGAATAGCCACATCTGAAATGATAATCAACAGTTGTATTTGTAATTTCCATTTCACAGAGTAGTTTATGGGATAGTTACATTTGATCTTCCATAATCAAGAAAAAAAATCCCTCTCCATATTTTACAAATGATTCAAAGAGCCTAAGTAACTTAAAAATAAGTAAAGGTAATTTGTTAATGGTCACAGCTAGTGATTTTTGAGAGCCTTCTTTCCTACCCAGATCTTCTTACTCAAATCCTATAATGTTTGAAATAACCACATTGCCTGTATAAACAACTTGAGCCAAGTCAACAGGTTTTAAGAAGCACCTGCTCTCCGATTAGCACGAAATAGGTGTTCAGAGAGACACAAAGGAGTCAGAAATCAAGTTTTGCTTCTCAGGGATAAAAGGACATAGACATTCACAACATTTGGAAAACTACTCATATCATTAATATATACTTAGTTGTTAGATGACATAATGAAGACATTAAGTATATGGACATTCTCAGAAAAGAAGATCACGTTTGAAAATAATGGAATTAGTTACGATGCCAAATCTCAGGCAATAGCTACTCTATTTCTCAGTTCCTGTTCATATTCAGAGATACTAGTAACCTAAATAGGAAGAATGTCTGTAATCTATCAATTACATTCGAGCATTTTCTATATGTTAAATGCTGCCAGATTCTGTTACGTAAATAGACAAAGTAATTTCCACTCCTTGTGATATTTCTACTTTGCTAGGGACCACCAACTGAAGATATTTCCTGTGCTTAGAAAAAAAAAGGTGAAACATTATATGTAAAGTCCTCAAAATTAGCTTTAAATAAATAAAACTATATTTGTGTTCTTGTCTAAAACAGATGATTCCAACACAGTGTTTTCCCAGTCTATTGTAACGTCAGACCACCAGGGAGGCTCCTATAGCCTTCAGTTTATATTCACATAAACCCAATTTGGGTTTGAGCTGTGGGATGTCAGAACATCAACTATGTACGTCAGTGTATTCTCTTTTTTTAATTTTTATTTTTATTTTAGACAGAGAAAGACAGTGTGGAGGGGGACAGAGAGAGTGGGAGGCAGGGGGACAGAGGATCTGAAAGCAGACTCTGTGCTGACAGCGGAGAGCCTAATATGGGGCTCAAACTCAAGAACTGTGAGATCATGACCTGAGCTGAAGTTGGATGCTCAACGGACTGAGCCATCCAGGTGCCCCTGGGTGTCAGTGTATTCTTACATACGTGCAATCCCAAGGAAAATTTTCACAGAAGATTTAATAAGTGAATAACCAATTTCTCACAGTAAGCACTCTGGAAGATTCCTGAAATAGGTGGCAGGCACTTCTGCCTTAAGTAGAGGAAAGGGAAGAGAGCAATGGCAGACCCAAGGAAAAAATTAATGAGAAAATCTTCAAAGAAGACAGGCTTTCACTTCTATAGTATTTTCCCCATTTCTGAAATATACATAGAGGATCCCTCTCCAAAACCATTGGTCTTTAAGTATTTTATTTTATTTTATTGGGGCGCCTGGGTGGCTCAGTCAGTTAAGCATCTAACTCTTGGTTTCATGAGTTTGAGCCCCGCATTGGGCTCTTTGCAAGCAGTGTGGAGTCTGCTTGGGATTCTCCCTCTCCCTCTTGGGATTCTCCCTCTCCCTCTCTGCCCCTTCCCAACTCATGCTGTCTCTGTCTCTCAAATAAATATAAAAAAAAAAAACCTTAAAAAAAGGAAATTTCATTATATATATTTTTTTGTTCAAGTATAATTAACATAATGTTATATTAGTTATTTTATTCATTTTTTATGATCTCAAATCTTAATCGGTTTTGTACTGACCTCACGTAGCTCCTTTTGAGATGCCATTAATGTCTTGTTAAAGAAGAATGAAAATTGTTGCTATGACTTTTCTCCCCAATTATCTCTTTGGCAATTTGTTCCTAATAGGGTGACTGACCATCCCAGTCTGTCCGGGACTGAGGGATTTCCTGAGAGACAGAACTTCCAGTGCCAAAGCCTAAACAGTCAGAGGTAAACCAAGATGGATGATCACCCCAGTTCATAGTGCTACATAATTGTACCTGGTTTCAATCACTGCATAATATAATCTGCTTTTTTTTAACGTTTTATTTATTTCTGAGAAAGAGAGAGAGCAACAGTGTGAGCAGGGGAGGGTCAGAGAAAGAGGGAGATATAGAATCTGAAACAGGCTCCAGGCTCTCACCTGGCTGTCAGCACAGGGCCCAACGCGGGGCTTGAAACCACGAACCGTGAGATCATGACCTGAGTCGAAGTCGGACGCTTAACCGACTGAGTCACCCAGGTGCCCCTATAATCTGCTTTTTATACTTAACATTATATCATAAATATTTTTCTTTCTTGATATATAATCTTCATAGGTTACTTAGTTGCAACTTAGTAGTTCATTGAATCAGTACAGAATAATCAATATTCCCCTATAATTGAGTACTAAAGGTCTTTTTCTTTCTTTTTTTTTTTTTTTTTGCAAATCACTTTTGGAGCTGCAGAAACCATGAGCAAGACACACACTTCCTCTTCTCATTATTCAAAATGTGGCTTACCCTTCAAACACTGACAAAGTCTGTCAATAGGAAGTAATGACATATGTTAAAAGCCAGGAAATTAATTTTACACTTTGACAAGAGAATAGTCAAAGATCCAATACATATAAAAGGTAACTTCAGACTGATTTAGCATGAGTTCATTTATGGATTTGATAGGTTTTAAATTCTTTTTTTTCTTGTATAGTTTATTGTCAAGTTGGTTTCCATATAACACCCAGTGCTCATCCCCAGAAGTGCCCTCCTCCATGCCCATCACCCCCCTTCCCCTCTCTCCCACCTCCATCAGCTCTCAGTTTGTTCTCAGTATTCAAGTCTCTCTCATGGTTTGTCACCCTCCCTCTCCCCCACTATTGCTTCCCCTTCCCCTCCCCCATGGTCCTCTGTAAGTTTCTCTTGTTCCACTTATAGATGAAAACATATGGTATCTGTCCTTCTCTGCCTAACTTATTTTGCTTAGCATAACACCCTCGAGTTCCATCCACGTTGCTACGAATGACCAGATTTCATTTTTTCTCATTGCCATGTAGTATTCCATTGTATAGATAAACCACATCTTGATCCATTCATCAGTTGATGGACATTTAGGCTCTTTCCATGTGTTGGCTACTGTTGGCAGTGCCGCTATGAACATTGAGGTACATGTGTCCCTATGCATCAGCACTCCTGTATCCCTTGGGGAAATTCCTAGCAGTGCTATTGCTGGGTCATAGGGGAGTTCTATTGTTATTTTCCTGAGGAAGCTCCACACTGTTTTCCAGAGGGGCTGTACCAGTTTACATTCCCACCACCAGTGTAGAAGGGTGCCCATTTCTCCACATCCTCGCCAGCATCTAGAGTCTCCTGGTTTGTTCATTTTAGCCACTCAGAGTGGCGTGAGGTGGTATCTCAGTGTGGTTTTGATTTGTGATATGTTTTAAATTCTTGGTAAAAAACCTGAAACACTGATGGGGAAGGTTCAAATCAGAAATTTTCCTAAGTTAAGTCTATAGTGCTTTTGTTTTTAACTCTTATTTATTTAAGTAATCTCAAACTCACAACCCTGAGATCAAGACTCACGTACTCTTCTGACTGAGCAAGCCAGGTGCCCCAAATCTAAACTTCTTAAACAGGTTTCCTTTCTTTTAAAACCTGGTTGTGTGTTCTGAGCTAATGAGGACCAACATAAAATGACTATGGTAGGATCACACAGTGGCAAAATCAAAGCTAGTTTAAGATCATCCTCTGGAGCTATCTTTGCTCTTCACTCATCACTTCCCTTCCTTATTTACTAGAAAAAAAATTATTCGTAACTTGTATGCATTCTGCTGCAAGAGAGAACAAAAATCTAAAGACACAAACTAATCATTGGAAAATCATTAATTCATTCATCCAAAAATATTTGTTGATCACAGGCTATGAGGAGCAAAAGTAAGCAGAGATCTCTCCTCTTGGAGCCTTATTATCTGGTTGGAGAAAGAGACAGTAGGAAAATATCCACCTGCACCTACTATGGGTAAGGCATACTGTTAAGTATAGAGGGGTATACTGAAGATAAGGGAAGCTCCAAGTCCTCAAAAATTGTAGTGCTAATTGGAGATGACTTAAAAGTGTACGTATTAAAAGATAAGCAAACTCACAACCTAGTTGGTAAGGAAAATAGGTACCACCACATAATAAAGACCATTTATGACAAACCCACAGCCCAAATCGTACTCAACAATGAAAAAATTGAAAGCTTTTCCTCTAAGATCAGGAATAAGTATGCCCAGTTTAATCACTTTTATTCAACATGGTTATTAGAAGTCCTGGACATAGAAATTAGGCAAGAAAAAGAAATAAAGACATCTGTATTGGAAAGAAAGAAGTGAAACTGTCACTATTTGCAAGCAACATTATACTATATATAGAAAACCTTAAAAATTCTACCAAAAACTCTTAGAGCTAACAAATGAGGATACAAACTTAACATACAGAAGTTGGTTGCATTTCTATACACTAAAAGTGAGCTATCAGAAGGAGAAATTAAGAAAACAATCCCATCTACAGCTGCATCAAAAAGAATAAAATACCTAGGAATAAATTTAAATAAGGAAATTAAAGACCTGTACCTTGAAACTGTAAGACATTGATGAAAGAAATTTAAGACGACACAAATAAATGAAAAAAATATACTGTGCTCATGATCTGGAAGAGTTAATATTGTTAAAATGTCCATACTACCCAAAGTAATCTACAGATTCAATGCAATCCCCATCAAAATACCAATGGCATTTTTCACGGAACTAGAACAGAGAATCCTAAAATTTGTATGGAACCACAAAAGACCCAAAATAGCCAAAACAATCTTGAGAAAGAAAAACAAAGCTGGAGGTTATCACAGTCTTTGATTTCAAACTTTACTACACAGCTGTAGTAATCAAAACAGTATCGTACTGGCATGAAAACAAGTATACATCAATGGAATAGAATAGAAAGCCCAGAAATAATCCTACACTTCTATGGTCTATAGATTAATCTAGATTAAGGGGGCAAGAATATACAATGGGGAAAAGATAGTTTCTTCAGTAAATGGAATTGAGTGAACTGGAGAGCTACATGCAAAAGAATGACCACTATCTTACACCACATACAAAACAAATTCAAAATGGATTAAAGACTTAATGTAAGACCTGAAACCATAAAACTTCTAGAAGAAAATATAAGCAGTAACCTCTGTGACATTGATCTTAGCAATATTTTGGTATAAGAGTCTCCTCAGGCAGGGGCAACAAAAGCTAAAATAAACAAGTTGGACTACATCAAGCTAAAAAGCTTTCGCACAGCAAAGAAACACACTGACAAAATAAAAAGGCAAACTACTGAATGGGAGAAGATATTTGTTAGTCATATATCCAATAAGGGTTTAATATCCAAAATATATAAAGAACTTACACAATTTCATATTTAAAATATTTTTTAATGGGTAGAGGACTTGAATAGACATTTTTCCAATGACATACAGGTGGACAACGGGCATATGGAAAGATGCTCAACATCACTAATTATCAGGGAAATGCAAATGGAAACCACATCGGGTATCATCTCACACAGATCAGATTGGCTATTACCAAAAAGACAAAAAATAACAAGTGCTGGTGAGGATGTGGAGAATAGGGAATCACTATACACTGGTGGTGGGAATGTAGAACTGGTGCAGCCACTATGGAAAACAATAAGGAGGTTCCTCAAAGATTAAAAACAGAACTATAATACAACCCAGCAATTCCAACTCTGAGTATCCAAAGAAAATTAAAAATGCCAATTCAAAGAGATATAGGCAAGTTATACTCACTGAAGCATTATGTATAATAGCCAAGATATGGAAGCAACCTAAGTGTCCACTGACAGATGAATGGAAAAAGAAGATGTAAGGGATGTGTGTGTGTGTGTGTGTGTGTGTGTAATGGAATATTACTCAGCCATAAAAAAATAATGAAATCTTGGGGCATTGGGTGCCTGGGTGGCTCAGGAGGTTGAGCACCTGACTCTTGATTTTGGCTCAGGTCATGATCCCAGGGTCATGGGATTGAGCCCTGTGTCAAGCTCTGCACCAAACATGAAGCCTGCTTAAACTTCTGTCTTTCCCTCTGCCCCTCTCCCTCTCTCTCTCTCTCTCTCTCTCTAAGAAGGAAGGAAGGAAGGAAGGAAGGAAGGAAGGAAGGAAGGAAAGGAAGGAAGGAAGGACAAAACAAAACGAAATCTTCAGACAACATGGATAGATCTAGAGGGTATTATGCTAAGTGAAATAAGTCAGACAAAGAAAGACAAATACCATATGGTTCACTTATATGTGAAATCTAAAAGACAAAATGAATGAATAAACAAAACAGAAACAGACTCCTAGCTATAAGAAACAAACTGGTGGCTGCCAGAGAGAAGGGATTGCGGGGGCTGGGGGGGGGAGGCAAAACAGATGAAGGTTATTAAGATATACAAACTTCCAGTTATAAAATAAATAAGTAATGGGGATGTAATGTGCAGCATTGGGAATGGAATATAGTTAATAATACTGTAATAACTTTGCATGGTGACAGATGGTAACTAGACTAATTTGGGGTCATTTCATAATGTATAAAAATACTGAATCACTATATGTACACCTTCAACTAACAGGATATTGTATGCCAATTTTACTTCAATAAAAAATAAAATAAAGTAAAATAATATAAAATAATAAATGAAATGAAATGAAATGAAATGAAATAAAATAAGCACTATTCTGTTGGAGTAAAAAAGATAACCAGTACAGGTTCAGGAAAATTCAATGGAAAAAGAATAATCTTTTCAATAAATTGTGGTGGGAAGACTGGTTAGCCACATGAAAATGAAACTGGACACTTACAGCATACACAAGATTAGGTCAAAATGGATCAGAGTCCTAAACATAAGAGCTCAAACTAGAAAACTCTTAGAAGAAAACCTAGGTGGAAACTTCATGCCATTAGATAAGGCAATGATGAAAAAATAAATTGGACATCACTAAAATTAAAAACTTATGTGCTTAAAAAAAACAGCGCTACAAACATCACTATAAAGAAAGTAACAATACAACCCATTGAAGGGGAGAAAATGTGTAAATCTTAGGTCTAATAAGAGGCTAGTCTCCAAAAGTATAAAGAAAGCTTACAACTCAACAATGAAAAAGACAAATACCCAACTTAAAAAGCGGCAAAGGGTCTGAATACATATTTCTCCAAGCAAAACAAAGAAATTGTCAAGAGGCACATGAAAAGATGCCCAGCACCATTAGTCACTAGGGAGATGCAAATTGAAACCACAATGAGGACTACATCACACCCACGGGGCTGGCTATAAGCAAAACGGAAGTAAGAAGTATTGGTGAGTATCTGAAGAAACTGGAAATCTCATACAGTGCCAGTGGTAATAGAAAATGGTGTAACTCTTTTAACACTGTTTTTGGCAGCTCTTCACAAAGCTAAAGGTAAAGTTACTATAAGACCCAGTGGTCCACCAATAGTCTCACGAGAACTGAAAACACACGATTACACAGAAGCCTCTACACACATGTTCTCAGGAGCATCATTCATAACAGGCAAAAAGCAGAAACAACCCAATTGTCTACCAACTGATGAACAGATGAAGAAAATGTGGTGTATCCATAGAATAAAACATTATTTAGCCATCAAACGGAACAATGTACTGGTACATGCCACAACACATACATGTCACAACATGGGTGACCCTTAGAGACATCAGGGTAAGTACAGGAAGGCACATACAGAAGTCACATATTTCTTATTCTATTTATACAAAATGCCCATGATAAGCAAATCTATAGAAACAGAGAGTAGATCAGTGGTTGCCAAAGGCTAGAAGGGGAGGGGAAAATGTAGAGTAACTGCTAATTCAGGTGTCCTTTGGAGGTGATGAAAATACCCTGGGATTTATAGTGGTGATGGTTATAAAACTTTGTGAATATATTTAAAAACACTTAAAACGGGTGAGTTTTATCATGTCTGAATTCCAGTGAAATCATTTTTAAAGAGAGAGAAGACAGGGGCGCCTGCGTGGCTCAGTCTGTTAAGCGTCCAACTTCGGGTCAGGTCGTGATCTCACGGTTCGTGGGTTCGAGCCCTGCGTCGGGCTCTGTGCTGACAGCTAGCTCAGATCCTGAAGACTGCTTCAGATTCTGTATCTCCCTCTCTCTCTGACCCTTCCCTGTTCATGCGCTTGCACATGCTCTCTCCCTCTCTCTCAGAAATAAATAAAAAAACATTTTAAAAATTTTTAAAAAAGAGAGAGAGAAGACAGCCAGGAAGGACTAAGTAACAGTCAAGTGCCCTAGTTCATAGCACAAAGTAACTGCTCAAGAGTGTTACAGGATAGGACTGAGCTCTATGAAGGCGTAGTGGATCATAAGAAAANTTTGAGAGTCTGAGCCCCCAGTCAGGCTCTGTGCTGACAGCCCAGAGCCTGAAGCCTGCTTCAGATTCTGTGCCTCCCTCCCCGCCCTCCCCCGTCCTCTCTCTCTCTCTCTCTCTCTCTCAAAAATAAGTAAACATTAAAAAAAAAACCTGCGGGCACAGACAAGCCTGAGGGTATGTTCATTTAACAAAGTCAAACATCTGCTGAGCACCTACCATGGGTACTGTTCTAAGTGATGAAGCCGTACGCTGTGAACAGCACAAACGTTCCTGCCTTTGTGGGGTTTACTCCATTCAGATGCATTAAGCTGCTGTCACTCGTGAGTGGTGAAGAGGCTGCGGCAAAGGCAGGGGGCGGGGGGACACCTGTGCTCTCTTAAGAGCTGGGGCTCAGTTGTAGCACTTCCAGCTGACTCACAATGGCTTTTACAACGTCCTTGATCTTCACACCAGTCTGTTTTCAGCTTTGATAAGAACGACCAACAGCCAACGCAGTTGAAACAGATTTGTGGGCCACAGCCTCAGGGCCAGGAGTCATACTCGACCAGGGACCAGGTGACACCAAGGTGGAGAGACCTGGCTGGTCCTACGGCGTCTAGAGGCTCTAGCGTTTGTGACTCTGGCGGCATTTTTCAGCAGCTCCTGCGGTGCAAGAGCTGCCGAGAGATCCATCCACAGCTCTGTGCTTTTACCTTCGTAGGAAATGAAACTTGGCTGAAGTTACACTTTTGTATTCGCAGGAAACAGCTGCAGTGAATCTAAGTTCATGACAGGAACAATCCAAGTCACAAGACGGTAGGAAACTTTATTAAAGCTTATTGAATGAAGCAGACACACGCGTCTTTTTCTTTGAATTAAATTTGAACATTTTTAAACTCTCACGTGACTCTACTGTGCTCTGGTTTGAGGACCACTGGTCTAAATTCCTTCCATGGAATCCAAATGATTAAGATCAAAGAATTTAGATAACTTCTTATCACTTTAAACAGCTTCTAAAAGGCACTTCTGAATTGTAAAGCCATTATTATTTCAAGAATTTTGAAGGAAGGATGGGGAGGAAAACAACATAAAACTGAATTTTCTGTTTTACCACCCGATTTCACCTCGTTCTCTTACACACTTGCACTTCATCGTAATTCTCTGCCTGATACTCGTCTGCCACAGTCTGACGTATCCTTATTTGTTCGCTTCTCCTTCCTGAAACACACGCTCCTGAGAGCTGGGACTTGTGTACGGTGTTCATCACTGAACGTTCAGCACTTAAGAGTGTGTGGTACAGAGAAGGACCTCAAACAATTTTTATTAAATAATGATGTCTGAAAATCCGTTCTGTTAATGGTTATTTGTATTCCTGTTAATTAACAGACATACTCTTTTCTCTGCGTAACATTTCTAATGGGTTTTGTGTATGTATTTTTATCTTTCTATCTTCTCATGTTATTTTTTTTATTTTTCTTAATGTTTATTTATTTTTGAGAGAGAGAGAGAGACCGAGCACAAGCAGGGGAGGTGCAGAGAGGGGGACACAGAATCTGAAGCAGGCTCCAGGATCTGAGCTGTTAGCACAGAGCCCGAAGCAGGGCTTGAACTTATCAACCATGAGATCATGACCTGAGCAGAAGTCGGACACTAAACTGACCAAGCTTCCCAGGCGCCCCTCTATATCCTCATTTTAATGGCTACACTAGAAATGCCAAAATTATTTTACCCAACTGTCCTGTTGGTGAACACTACAGTTGATTCTGGCTGTTATGCTCTACCTAGCTATCTATACATCTATGTATCTGTTTTCTCACATAACTACTAAAAAAAATGCTCAGTTGTATTCTCCTTTTATCCCTTTATTAAATAAATTTACATTAGAAGTCAGGGTAATACTGAATCAAAGGGATTTCAATACTTTTTCTCATGTGTGACAATTTGTTCTATATCGTTTGTAGAAAAGATGTACAGTCACTCTAAAAGATAGGTGTACCCTGCTCACTAAATTTAGAATAATTTTAATAAATTACAACTTTCTCATATTCTCTTCTTTATTAATTCACTAAGCAGAAAATTGTATGTCAGCTTAATAATTTATTGCTAGTGAAATGGAAAAGCATTCTAATATATTCAATGAATTTCCCTTTTTTGTTTCATATTATTTGTGCACTAAAATGTGTTTTACCTTTCTTTATGCTTTTAGTAAATTAATACTCTTAGATATTTGAAACATAGTAGAAATGCATAACATAATAAACCACAATATCCAAATAGTGTAGGATAAAACTATGTTCCTTTCTCTCTTTCTCTTTTTCTTTCCTTATTCCTTCTTCTTTGTTTTTCTTGGGTTTTTAAATGTTTTTTGAGGGGGCTACCTTTAAACAAGGTGGATGCTATAATTTCTGAGTCAATGAAATAAAAGAAATAATGAAGAGGCAATTTAACAGAGTTGATGACAGAAAAGATACAATAAGCTCAAGAAGATACGATTAGAATGTTATCAGAGAGAAAAGAGAAAATGAAAAGCCAGTATTTAACAGCATTCTATAGCATTACCTAAGAGGAAGGCCCTGAACATAGGGGATAACCTTGCTGAGTGAAGCCACTGTCCTTAATAGAAGAAACGAGAGTTGCTCTTTTTGGATATTCAGCAAGCAGAGATTGAGGTGGCCCACGAGACATCTCACAGGCAATCAGAGATTACGATGGAGGCAGAGTCTTAACGAGAGGAGGTAAAATCAAGGACTGGATGAGACGTCCAGTGGCGCATGAGCCCGTCCCGCTTCTGTGTAGGCTCAAAGCAGTCCAGGTAATGCATCAGTCGGGTCATGGTCACTCAAGTCTACATTTCAACCACAGGGCAGGAAGGAGGACAAAGAGCAAAGGGACAGCAGTGGCAGGAAAGGGCAATGCGCTGCCCTAAGACCTCTCTTTATAAGGCACCTCAATTTAGAATTATGCCTGCACATCAGAGGACCAAAATGAGGAAATGCACTTAAAACAAGAAATATAAATATATGGTCTAAATAAGGGGAAGAGAAACTACTTTTTTAAAAAATATACACTATGTAACAGGCATTTGGAGAGAAGCATTATTACCCAGTAAATTATTTACTCCTCACCTTCAACCCAGCTGCGGTGGTTGTGACTGCATCTTACAGATGAAGAAATGGAGTTATAAGAAATGTCACTTCCCAAGGTCACACACGTGGTAAGAGGGGAGCTGGGATTCACACTTCAGTCTAATCACAAATGCCTCACCCTTTCTCCTACTATCTCTCTTAAGGCTAGGAAGGAAAATCTCTGTCTTCCTCCTAAAGATGTGCCATCTTATGTCAATTCTATAATTCACCTTTTTTCACGTGACAACATCTTTGAAATCTCACAGGTTAAGTGGCGCTGCTTTACTTTCTTAGTGTTATATAAAGTCATGGTGCAGTCTACCAATAATGATGTGACAGAATCAATGAAGTACAATATAGGACTGCCTCTTGATAGAAGTTCTGGCAGAGATATTTTTAAAAATAACAAAGCAAGGTGCCTGGATGGCTCAGCTGGTTAAGCGCTCAAAATCAATCTTGTGGTCTGTGACGTCAAGCCCTGCATCAGGCTCTGTACTGACAGCGTGGAGCCTGCTTGGAATTCTCTCTCTTTCTCTCTCTCTCTCTCTCTCTTTCCCTCTCCCCCTCAAAATAAATAAGTAAACATTTTCTAAAGTAAAAAAAAGAAAAAAAACAGCAGTTCAGATGTGAATATTGACTCTTGGATGGATGGCAGGAGTCTGGAACTGAAAATTTCTGAGAGGTGGCTTCTTTGTTTGGCTATGTTCTTTACACTTAAATGATGACTCTTCTCTCTGAAATATTCTACCTTCCACTAACTGCCAAAAATCACCTTCTACGGAAGCTCTTTTGCTTTCTCTGAAAAAAAGTGAACATCTTATGACAGACTACACCCACAAAAAGAATCTTTTATTAATAATGCAAAAACTAAGGTGTGCTGTTGGGGGGGGGGCAGTTAGCTT
>NW_027536465.1:2472964-2500327 GCF_008692635.1 Crocuta crocuta
TCCATCTGGGGATGCAGGTAGGTGCCGACCAACCTTGTGTGCCCCCACATCTCTGCCTCTGTTTCCTAACACAGGGAGAGGGTGGGTGCCGGGAGCCGCACCGGCCTATCTGGATGGCAGTCACAGCAAGGAGATGGCAATGTTTGCACAGCTTCTGCCATGAGAAATGAAGACTAATATCTCCTTCTGCTACTACTGGTTCATGTTGGAAATGAGCCTGCTGGTATTGACCAGGCCTCCCAATATTCCATATCAGACCCATATTCTGAATACAGATACCTCATAAGGAAAAGCATATTCCTGCCTTCACAAAAGAGACTTTAGATGAAAGCTCTATGGGCGATTGTCAAAAGGCTCTTCCTATGGGCCTTGCAGATCCAAGACTTAGATAATAAAGGGGGTTAAGAACACAAGAGTTACTATTGAGCCTGGTCCCATATCAGAAGAGCCTAATTTATAGTTAAAGTACAGATAAGTACAGAACATAACTTACTAATTGGTGATGTATGGCGGTCCCTTCCTCAAGGCCTGCATTCCACAAACACCCTCCCTTACACTGGCAGCTGGGATGAGGATAGATAAGAGTAGCTAAAACATAAACCCAGGAGCCAAGATGGACACATTTAGGGCCCCCATGAGGACTTCCACACACAAACCAATTCAGAAACATTCATCCTCCTGAGAGCCAGACAGAATGACTCTTAGCTTATCTATATACAACCTAACCTATATGTTATCCTGTCTTTCACTAAGAGCATCCTGTTATTTCCTTGGTTGTAAATTCACCATGACTGGGATAATTCTGCAATTGATACCACAAAAGACCTCTCATTGTAAGAAATTCCTTTTCTCTGACCTCATATGGTTGTTGAACCTTTAAATAAAGACACCAAAACCGACAGGACAGAGATGCCTGCCTGGTGATCAGAAAGAATCTCGGGGCTCTCTCACTCTCTTTCGCCGACCCCGTCCATCCTTCAGGGACCCCTGGACCTGCCGGAGCCGGCGCGGCCTCCGGCAGGTGGGTTCCATTTCTCCCACTCAGAACCCCAGGGGAGATTATGAAAAGCGATCACCAAACACGACCGCTCATCATTTTTAATGGATTCTTTTGGGGAAGAGTCAACGAGTGAGAGTGCAGAGGCCACTAATGGCCCCCAGTATGAGCCTAAGTTATATTCTCATGCTGCTACTTTTAAACAAAGATTGCTTCCTAGCTCCAGAGATCTCACAGACCCTCTTACCTCAGAGGAAGTCCTGCTCAAAGGCGGGTGCGTTCCTCACCAAGCACCATAAATTCTTTTATAAACTAATTGGATTTCAGGGGCGCCTGCGTGGCTCAGTCGGTTAAGCATCCGACTTCGGCTCAGGTCATGATCTCAGTTTGTGGGTTTGAGCCCCGCATCAGGCTCTGCTTCAGATTCTTTGTCTGCCTCTCTTTCTGACCCTCCCCTGCTCACGCTGTCTCTCTCTCTCTCCGGAATAAATAAAACATTTAAAAAAATATTTTTTTTAATGAAATCTTAAAAAAAAAAAACCTAATTGGATTTCAGAGTACCTGCATATTTCATTAACTTTCATTCACTTACCCTCCCATTAGGATATCAGCCTTGTGAAGGTAAAAGCCATTTTTCATTCACCCCAACATCCCCATCTCCGAGCCAGCAGGTGAACCCCACCTGTGTATTCTCCTAGTCTTCCAGGTTGACCTCCTCCCTAACCCAGCGCCCTTCCCCAAGCCCCGCAGGTGTTTCTGTGGCTCCTCTGGGATCTTGCACTTGCCCTTGTTCCTCCAGACGCTCTTAGCCACATCTCCACGGCTCTTTCCTCACTTCTCCAAGCGAAAAACAAAAGTCTCTGAGCCTTTCCCTATATATCAAACACTAACTGACTGATGAGCTGACTAAAGGACAGAGAGGCTAACTAACTTGCCCAAGGTCACTACTAGCAAGGGGGAAAATAGGAATCAGAACCTGGGGTTTCTGCATTAGAATCCACATGGGATCGGCTTACCTTTTCTCTTTTCAAACGTCACCTTTAGCATTCACATTTAGAACCTCACATCCACCTCGGTTTGTTTCGTCTTTTGTTTCTACTTTTTATTTTGAAATTATTTTAGATTCATGATGCTAAAACACAAAAACTCCCTGAGTGCCCATCTCTCAGCTTCTCCCATGTTCATATTTTATATGATCATAGCACAATTACCAAAATCAGGAAATTGACATTTGTGTAATGCCTATCAAATAATAAACCTCAGGATTTATTTTGCCAGTTTTTACCTATGGTATTTTTTATGTTTATATAGTTTATCACGTGTATAGATTCATGTAATGACCACCATGGTCAAAACCATCCCCAAAACACTCCCTTGAGATTATAGAGCTTTTCCAAAAGCACAAAGCAACTCCCTCATGCTCTCCCTTCCTGGTTCCTCTCTCACAACTAACCATGCCAACCATACGCATTTTGTCATTTTAAGAATATACATACTATCGACAGAATCATATAGTATGTGACCTTCTGAGATTGGCTTTTTTCGCTCAACATAATACTCCTAGGACCAATCAGTTGTTACAGGCAGTTTATGACTCTTTATTACTGACTAATATTCCACTGAATGGGTACACGGTTTATCTGCCACTGTATCCAGTCCACAGAGTCATTGGGCTCTGTGCTGACAGTTCAGAGCCTGGAGCCGGCTTCGGATCTTCCTCTTTCTTGGTCCCTCCCCCCACTCATACTCTGTCACTCTCTCTCTCAAAACTAAATAAACATTAAAAATTTTTTTAATTAAAAATTAAAATTAAATTAAAAATTAAAAATATTTTTAATGTGGAACTTTAAATTTTTAGGAACATATTATAATGTTTGTTCCAAACATGAGTATAGACTTTTAAAGCAGGAACTCATGATTTACTTTGTAACTTGTCACTTAGCTACAAGTTTAAAGACAAAAAGTTATCTGTACTAGAATTACGTTAATTGCTTATGAATCAGTGCTTTCAAATTTGTGACTATTTTCTATTTTCCTACATTACAACTGCTTTGATTATACTATCTGACTATTGATTCTAACAAAAGAATTGGGCTTAACTTGTCTTTTTTATTTTTCCTAGTAAATAATTTTTTTTCATATTTCCCAAAAGTGTTAGTCCCCAATGGATGGAAAAAATCTTTTTTTTTTTTTTTTTTGGTCTTTCTTCACAAATAGTTTGTCACATGCTGAGCTGGACACCTGTCCATGGCTGGTGCTCAGGTCCCTGAGCCCCACCCTCAGAACCAGGGTGGAGCCTCACACCTGCACAAAATCAAGCTCGGACCACACCTCTCTGGATCCTGTCTGAAATTCGACTGTTGGTTCATTTCTTAGGAATCCAGCTTCACAATTTTCCCAGACTTGAAACTTAAAATAATGACTTACTTCCTAGAAAAGCTAACTAGAGAAGCATTTTTGTTCTACTTAAGTTGTAATAACACAGCACTGGTTATACAATAGAGTTCTAATAAGTATATGCAAGTTAAAATTTCACTGGCTAAAAGAACAAATAGTTTGATTCCGTAATATTTTTGCCATGTGAGTTCAGTTACTTATATGCAAAGCTTAGAAGATTAGGATGTTCGCAATTTCATAAACTGGCCAGTAATTTATCTGTTAATACATGACAAGGTGTCTTTTTTTTTAAATGTTTTATTTATTTTTGAGAGAAAAAGTGCAAGCGGAGGAGGAATAGTGATGGGGGAGGGGGGTGGCAGGAGAGAGGGACAGAGAGGCATGGACAGAAGATCTGAAGTGGGCTATGTGCTGAGAGCACCAAGGCCAACGCAGGGCTCGAAGCATGAACTGCAAGATCATGACCTGAGCCAAAGTCTCCACACTCATCCGCTCATCAGACTGAGCCACCCAGGTGCCCCAACAAGGTGTCTTTATACAGAATAAACAGGAGAAAACAGTAAACAGCTAACCACTTTGCAGTATAAAGAAGCCACCTTAACCGCCAGCCTGCACTGCTCAGAGGCTACACAAGAAAGTCACTTTACTTTGTGAATACACATGGTACTCTCTCACAAGGGCCATCGCACTCCTCCAACAGTTTCCAGTTTTTGAGAAATCAAGTAGGCACAGATTAATGTACTTCTAAAATGACAATCTAGTAACAGCCTAAAGTCAGTGAAATGGGCGATTAACTTGTGATAGAGATTTAGCAAGAATTCAATGCAATACTGTCTACTTTTTAGAGAAATGAAATAGGGGTGTACTTTTAATTGGCCAAGAAATTAAAATAGTTGATATGAATTACATGTGAATATTTGAAATCATGCTGAAAAGCCAGAGAAAAATGGCAAGCGTATTATCCTGTTGACAAAAGAGAAGTAACTCTTTAAGAAAGGCGTGTTGGCCTTTGATTGGGGAATGAATATCAACAAAATATAACTCAGCAATTCACGCATCAACTTCTTAATTTCCTTCCATGAAACAGAGGGATGTGATCAAAAAAAGAGCAGACAGGAGAAATTTCCATTGTGACCTGGTTACCCCAGGGAGTGCCCCTAAGACAGGGAGCCTATTGAGAGAATTCCACCCAAATGTGTTGAAAGGAAAATATTTGTAAGTTGTAGGGTAGAGGCTCAGTTTCCTAACGATGTTACTACGAAGAGAAGTCTGACTTCACTATGAAAGGCAGGTGTTACAACCCATGTAGAAGTAGTATTTGTGGAGCATTGGTCTTCAGCATTTACTAGTTTTAACACCCTGGGCAAGTTACTTAACCTCTCTCTGACTCAGCTTTAGGAAGTTCATTTATGAAAAATGCATGAACTAGGCATGTCAAAGTAAAAGCGTTTAGTAATTGTTAGCTACGTTATCATCATAATAATAGCAACTACTATCACACACCCCTTGTTTAGCTGGAAGTTCATTATCTACTCATATAATTCCTATACTTTCTCTGGAGATCCTTTCAATCATAGGGCATATAACTGCAATCCCACGGGATACTACCATGGGCCCAACCTTCTCTCAGCTACTGGAGAAGATCACCGAAGGTAGAAAACACATGTTCTGGGGCGCCTGGGTGGTTCAGTCGGCTAAGTATCTGACTTTGGTTCAGGTCATGATCTCGTGGTTTGTGGGTTCCAGCCCCGCATCAGGCTCTGTGCTGCTGGCTCAGAGCCTGGAGCCTGCTTCAGATTCTCTCTGCCTCTCCCCTGCTCCTCACTCGCGCGCTCTCTCTCTCACTCTCTCTCAAAAATAAACATAAGAAATCTTTTTAAAAAATAAAAAAAAAGAAAACACATGTTCTGGAATACTTATATTTCCTGGTAGCTCTTATTTCAGAACTCTGAATAATGAGTTCCATAGTCACCTAAGAAAGCTTTTTCTTCCCTTATAAAAATGAAGGAAGCATTTTTTTTTCAATTAACTAGTAACATTTGCCTCCTTTTTTTTAAGTTTATTTATTCTTTTTATGGGGGAGGTTTTAATATTTATTTTGTTTTGTTTTGTTTTTCCAGTTTTACTTTTTATTTATTTTTATTTTTTTTATAGTTTATTGTCAAGTTGGTTTACATATAAACTCAGTTTTACAAGAATGCTCCTAAGCTAGTGAGGCAAAAGGCATTATGAAATGATGCTGTATCTTCTGCCCTCCTGGAAGGTAGAGACAAGTTGAAGGAGTAAGAATCAAAATAATAGATGAAAGAATCGCATCCCAGCAGCACCAACTGCACCCTGCTGAGACCAGGAAGGGGACAGAGCACTGCAGAAGTCTTACTCAGTAAGATCTGCTGCAGGGAGGTGGGTCTGGAAGGCCACAGGAGAAGGGAAGGCAGTCTAGGTTTTAAAAAACACCATTTAGGGGCGTCTGGATGGCTCAGTCAGTTAAGCATCTGGCTTCAGTGCAGGTCGTGATCTCGCAGTTCGTGTGTTCGAGTCCCGCGTCGGGCTCTGTGCTGACAGCTAGCTCAGAGCCTAGAGCCTGTTTCAGATTCTGTGTCTCCCTCTCTCTCTGACCCTCCCCTGCTCACGCTGTCTCTCTCTCTCTCTCTCTCAGAAATAAATAAAACATTAAAAAAAACACCATTTATTTTCACCTTTTTCCTTCTGCTCTCTGGATAACATGAGTCATGTCAGTCATGTGATACTTTGCCAGACGGTCACCCTGACTCTGTGGTCCTTCTAAACCCACACTAATTTCTTGTTCCCTGAATCACCTTCAGCCTTTGAATAATGTTATTGTCTGAAACTGTCACCTTCCCAAGCTCACAGCATTCATAAATCTTCAGTACTTCTTTTTTCCATTTTAGAAAAATACATCAAAATGTAAAACCACAAGAGAAAGAAAACCTTCAATAATACATACGGGGGTGGGGGGAACAACATAGAAGAGGACTCTGTATTTACTCCACTAACTCATTCGACATACATTTTTTTAAATGTTTTATTTATTTCTAGGAGAGAGAGAGAGAGAGCGTGAGCAGGGGAGGGTCAGAGAGAGAGGGAGACACAAACTCTGAAACAGGCTCCAGGCTCTGAGCTGGCAGTCAGCACAGAGCCCAACGCGGGGCTCAAATCCACAAACTGCGAGATCATGACCTAACCGAAAGTCGGACACTCAACCAACTAAGCCACCCAGGCGCCCCTCATTCGACATACATTTAATGATCTTATCACGGTTGAGATGCTGTACAATACACAGGGCTGGAGATGGGACAGTGGTCCTGCCCAAGGATCCCTGCCCTGAAGGCATTCAGGTGTCACTGCGGGACAGACCTGAAAATAAATAACTAAAATGTAATAGGACACTTCCCCAAAACAGAATAGAATGTCACTATTAAGAATTACAATACTGGGGCATCTGGGTGGCTCAGTCGGTTGGGTGTCTGACTTTGGCTCAGGTCATGATCTCACAGTCCGTGAGTCCGAGCCCCACGTCAAGCTCTGCACTGACAGCTCAGAGCCTGGAGCCCGCTTCAGATTCTCTCTCCCTCTCTCTGCCCCTCCACTGCTCGCACTCAGTCTCTCCTTCAAAAATAAAATAAAAACATTTAAAAAAAAAAGAAGAAGAAGAAGAATTACAATAGTGGGGTGCCTGAGTGGCTTAGTCAGTTAAGAGTCTGACTTTGGTTCAGGTCATGATCTCACCGTTTGGGAGTTCAAGCCCCACATCGGGCTCTGTGCTGACAGTGTGGAGGCTGGAATCTGCTTCAGATTCTGTGTCTTCCTTTCTCTCTGCTCCTCCCCAACTCATGCTCTTTCTGTCTCTCTCTCAAAAATAAACATTTAAAAATAAATTTTAAAAAATAATTATAATACTTAGGAGCTTATTAACATGAAAAGCTGTTTAAAAAACATCAGGCTAAAAAATCAGGTTACAAAATGTATATGCATTATGATCCTAATTTGGTGACTACAAAAATCATAAATGTCTCTATGTAAAATATGTATTTACATCAAAATATTAAAAATCTAAGTGATTATATTATCATTGATTACCTGTGGCTGGTGGGAGTATGGAAATTTTTTCCCTCTTGTTTTTTCTTACCTACGTTTTCCAATTTTGTTCCTCTAACTTAAAAGGTGCTGAAATGCAGCAGGATGTTGCACTAAAGAGTGTCAGAGAATGCCAAGGGGCTGGAAAAAATGAGCACTTAACGTGTTCGGTGTGTCAGAAAACTCTTCCCAGGACAAAGGGGAGGAAAGCGTGAAAGCGCAGCCTATTTCAAAGTTTACAATTGGGCCCACGTATCCACTTGAGGTGGAAAAGTCAAAGACAGAAGGACTTTGGAATTAAATAAAAATAGGAGACAGGTTGGTTTGAAGCAAGGAAGTGAAAAGTGCCGATAATAGCCAGATAAACATCTCAGACTGAGACAGAACTTGGAGAAGAAAAAGAGACAGGTGCCAAAGGAACAGAGTTAAGTCCGCTGAAACATCTGTCTATCTCTTCCCCCAAATCAGTGGGCATAAACAGCAAGGCTGATCTGTCTCTGTGTGGGTTCTCTACAGCGTCCCATTCTCTGGACTGGAGGGACTCTAAGTTAGGCTAAGTAGATAAGTGAGGGAAAAGAGGCCAGGAGAGGGAAGAAACGGGGAAGAAATGAAATAAGGGGAAACAAAAAACAGGACAGAAGTGAAAAAGAATGTCAGGATATTCACCAGGGGAAGCAATGTCCCATTGCGAGCGATCTGATGATAATGAGGCTACCAGGGGACTACAGTGCACGGAAGCACAGTGCTTCTGTAACACTTTTTGATTAAGGCACTTTGTTATGGGGGAAAAAAAGCAAAACTTGCTGGGGAAGATCACTCACTTTCACTAGGTCTGTATTCCTATTTACGTGTGCACGGGGAGACGCTGCAGAAATGATTTAGGACTCGGATCCACTGTGCGCTACAACCTCTCCTCAAAGCTAGTGTCATCCTCACCCTGTAACATTAAAAGTGAAATTCATGCAGAAGGGAGGAGGAAAGAAACTAGAATAAAGCAAATTTTTCCAATTATATTTGCAACACTCCTGTACTTTTGATCTCATCGGAACTATTTTTGATGTGTTCTTTGGGTGCACAAATAATCACAGTGGCTCTGATTTTTAGAAGACAAGGTAACTGATAGTAAATATCTTACCAATGGTCAAGAAAAAAAAATTGCACAAAAGGCGCTATTGGTGAAAACAGTCATTTCACTGGTTTCTCTTTTCTTCCGTCATTTTCAGGATTATCTTCACTTCAACTGGATTATTACTTAGTTATTCCCCTGACCATCTTCCTTTCCCTTTGTACCAAACTATGGAAGCAGGAGAGCTGTGTCATTTTGGTATAAAGTCAAAGGATCGAGACTGGCTCAGCTCTTTAATCCTTTTTCTAAAACCAGAACTTGGCCCCATTAGGCTGCATCTGAGACTAGCATACTCCTTATAAACTATTAATAATCTGGATTCTATATGGAACACACAGGCTTTAGTCCAGAAAGTAAATAGCAGATATGAAATCAAAGAATATTGGTAAATGAATGAAAAGCCTTGACATTTCTTATTAAATTTCTCAATGAAACAAAAATGACAATGATCAACCACAAAGGAAGGAGGTAACAACAGCACATCCATGCAGAAATCATTTAATTGCTGTAATACTTAAAGAAAAAAAAACTTAAGAAAAATCTTGTTCTGGTTAATTACTGAACCATGAGCTCCCATCTCCTATCTCCTTGGTCTTGGCATTGACCTTTCAAGTTTAAGCTCCATTATACACTTTTCATATGGCCACATCCACTTCTTAAACCTAGACTTTGGGCTCTGACAATAAAGTGATAGCTGCTTTTTATCAAGCTCCAGATGGGCACTGATCCAACAGCTTCACAGGAATTAGGATAACCCGATCTTCACACCTGCCACTCTGAATGACATCCTTAGGCTCGTTTCATAGCTGAGACACAGGGGCGAATAACATGGATTTGGTTAAGAAAGCTGCTCCAGGCCCCAGAGTTATCAAAGGGGCAGATGGGGGGGTTAGGGAAACAGCAGATTGGTAGGGCCTGGGCACTAACAAGTCACAGAGACCACATCCACAGGTCACTCGTGAGAGAGCTACAGGGAGTCACTCCAAGAGTCACAGCTATCATACTGTTTATTTTGTTTGTTTAAAATAACCTTGTGTGGGGATGCCTGGCTGGCTAAGACAGTTAAGCGTCTGACTTTGGCTCAGGCCATGATCTGGCTGCTCTTGAGATTGAGCCCTGCGTTGGGCTCTGTGCTGACAGCTTGGAGCCTGGAGCCTGCTTCAGATTCTGTGTCTCCCTCTCTCTCTCTGCCCCTCCTCTGGTCATACTCTGTCTGTCTGTCTGCCTCTCTCTCTCTCAAAAATAAATATTTTTTAAAAATTAAAAAAAAAACCCTTTTGTGAATTAAAATTGGTTTCTACTCTGAAAAAGTAATCCCTTTGTACGCAGAGGTTTCCAAAATGGGTTTTCCACCTTTCCCGAGTTGTCCACCTTTTTCAGATGTATGTAGCACCCAAGCCGCTCAAAGCTAAGGGTTACAGTGTAGGTGCTGATGCAGTTCTCTCACTGTACGATGGGGATATTAGTACCTACCTCATGGGGTGTGGGGGGAGGGTGTTAAAGACTAAGAGATAAGATATTTCATCAACTTGGCAGTCATGGAACCAACCCATGAAGTTCTAACAGATACAATTCTAAGAAATTTACACAGAATAACTCCTTAATGTTCAAAGTAACTCTATGAGGAAGGTACTCCCGTGATCCTCATTTCACAGACAAGAAACCAAAGCAAAGAGGGGTTAACAACTTGCCAAAGACACAGAGCTGACATCAGAGCCAGGATTCTAACCCCAAGTTCATGCTCCTGACCATGACACTGTACAGCCCCACCTGTGCCTATAGTAAGTGCTTAATAAAATGTTAGCTCTCTAGACAGCTTACTTGAAGCTGAGAAGAGGCCTTACCAAGTCACCACAACGGTACAGGGGCTTCAGGTGGTAGGAACTGGAACATCTGCCCCAGCGGACTAAGAACTTAAAGTGGTTCTGTGGCCAAGACTCCAGAGTGAGTTAAATGACCGAACTGCTAAGTCTGGCCTGTAGGCAAGTTTGGTCGGTATATGGTGCAGCCCGGGTTCTACCAGGAGAAGAAGAGACCAGCATTAATCCAACAGTTAACTGCCATACAGATGACAGCAAGGGGGGGTGCCTGGGTGGCTTAGTCGGTTAAGTGTCCAACTTTCACTTAGGTCATGATCTCGCGGTTCGTGGGTTTGAGCCCCGCGTTGGGCTCTGTGCTGACTGCCAGCTCAGAGCCTGGAGCCTACTTCAGAGTCTGTGTCTCCCTCTCTCTCTGACCCTCCCCTGCTCACGCTGTCTCTCTCTCTCTCTCTCTCCTAGAAATAAAAAATCTACAGTTAACTTCAGGCCCAATCTAACAGTACTTACTTCTCACAAATGTGTTTATCCAGGATGAAGGAAGGTGCTCTAAAAGGTACAAAGATGTATTTCCTGTTTTTGACAATATGTCTTGGCCAATAAGAAAATGTTTGCATACCTGTGATTGAAAAAAAAAGAACAATATAAATAAGTATAAAACCTACTAATAAGGTGTATAATCTGTATCATAAGATAAAACAAGAATTTAGGAAGAAAAAAGATAGTTTATGTTGACCAATATAATCAAGATGACTTTGTGGAGAGGTAAAGTTGAACCTTCAAGGAGGCCGGATTCAATAGTTAAGACACAAGTTTTGGAATCAATATGCTGTACTAAATTTCCAGATCTGCTCTTCAGTAATTGTATGACCTTTGACACTACTGTGTTCTGAATGTCCTCCCTGAATTGCTATGTTGAGATCCTAACTCTAAAGATGACAGTATTAGGAGGTGGGCCTTTAGGAAATGCTTATTAGTTCATGAAGGCAGAACCCTCATGAATGGGATTCATGTCTTATAAAAAGAGGCTCCTGAGGGATCCTGAGCCTTTTTCAATACGTGAGAACACAGTGATGAGTCCCCCGCTGTGAATCAAAGAGAAGGCCCTCACCAGAAAGCAACCACCTTGAACTGGGGACTTGCCAGCCTCCAGAACTGTGGGCATAAATTTCTGTTGTTTATAAGCTACCCAGAGGGTAGCACAGTATTTTGTTACAGCAGCCTGAGAAGACTAAGACAGACAGTTCTGTGTCTCCATCCAATTGGTGGGAAGATTACGTGAAACAATAAATGTGAAGTGTTTTAAATATTATCAAACATGTACTTAATGCCCCATAAATTCACTGATACTTCCTTCATTGCTATTTTCCCCACAACCGGGATTTCCCAAGCAGAAGATAGGTCCATTTGGAATAGCCGACAAAGTCAGAGTTACAGCATTTTTCCTAGGGGCGCCTGGGTGGCTCAGTAGGTTAAGCGTCTGATACTTGATTTTGGCTCAGGGCACGATCTCACAGGTTCATGGGCTCGAGCCCCACGCTGGGCTCTGGGCTGACAGCGTGGAGTCAGCTTAGAATGAATTCTCTCTGTGCCCCTCCCTCATGCATGTGTGCTCGCCCTCTCAAAATAAATAAATAAACTTTTTTTTTTTAAAGCATTTTTAAAGAGTCTTTTAGAGGCTCTCAGGGGACACCACTGCATGCTTAACCAGTAGCACCTTCTGAAGAACTCTCCTCGGGCCATCTGTACAAGCCTCCCCAAATACCTCAAACAAGGCCTCGGCGAGGGCCTGGCTCCAGTGTATGCCAAAATCTTCGTGGCCCAGCTCCTATGGTACAGGTATATATGTGTAAAGGACACTCAGCATCTTGACAGAGTTGACAATAAATAAATAAGCAGCAGCAGCAATGACAGCAATGCCTGATTCGTGCCTGAAAATGAGGAAGCAACCTTAAAATGCCTGTTTTCTTTTGTTCAGACAATCCAGATCCTGATGGGACTGATGCACATTGGTTTCGGAATTATTTTAGGTTTAATGAACTCCATTTATGGACTAGTTTTTGGATTTCTGTCCTTTGCTTTTGTTAGCAGATATCCGATCTGGGGTGGCATCTCTGTGAGTAGACTGCTAGAATACCTCTCCTTCTCAGTTTATCAGATCGCTCTCCCAAGCCTAGGCAACAGCTCATGTTTTAATAAGCCCTGCATCTGATCTGCTGCAAAACTGAGCTATAACAGCTCTGGCTGAGTATTAAAAAAAGAAGGGCTTTTGTTCTCCATTTTAACCTGCAGTTTAAACTCATGCCCTTGAGTGTACTCTGATCGAGGAACCAACAGGCCAAAGTTTTAGTTCCTGATGACGTTTTAGATGGAAATGTATGTGCTGGGTGGAGGGAGGCACAAGGAGGTGATAGGGAACATGATTAAAATATGCAAAGGATCATGACAAGAGACAGAGCTGTGAGCTCAGAAGTCACCAGCTATGGTAAAGCTCACAGGAGAATAGTTCCTTACGTGCAAGAAACTAAGGAGAGATTGAAAAGGGAAAAGTCAAAAGGAAACAGTCTCAGAAAGTTACTCCAGAAAATGGAGAAGTATGAGAGGAACTTTTGACAGGGAAACTAGATGAACATAAACAGACCAATCTTTCCTACTAAGAGAGAAGCTCCCAGGACCAAAGAACCTGTCTTTCATAAGTAAATGTGTCTGTTTCTACAGTTCACTGCTACAGTGCTCTCTCTATACTAGTGTCCAAGCAGTTTTCCCCTCATCTGGTAAGTCAGAGTGTCTCTACTTTTTAAACTCTTTGCAAGATTCATTTAATTGATCTGGAAAGGAAAATTGAGAAAGTGGATTCAGAAAATGCAAAAGGAGAGCACTCCTTCCCTAAAAAATACTTCTACTGGCTGCCTCCACGGTATGTGTGCCCCAGCATGGTGCACACAATCTGCCCCTTGGAAATGGCACAGCTCCACGTCCTGACCCTCTTACTTAACTCACAAGCGTGGGAACCGGTGTAGGTAAGGTCTGTAGCTGTATCCTTTTTTATATATATATATATAGTTTATTTATTTTTGAGACAGAGAAAGACAGAACATGAGCGGGGGAGGGGCAGAGAGAGAGGGAGACACAGAATCCATAACAGGCTCCAGGCTCTGAGCTGCCAGCCCAAAACCTGAAGCAGGGCTCAAGGCCACGAACCACGAGATCATGGCCTGAGCCGAAGTCGGACGCTTAATCGACTGAGCCACCCAGGCGCCCCGTTTGTAGCTGTATCCTAAAGGCTCCCTGACTCTGCCGGGTCACACTACATTAGGGGAATTCCACAGCAGAATATAGGAGCCAGGAAATACCCACCTGCCACTTTGGTATCAAAGACTCTCTTATTCATTTGCCATTTCTCAGTTCTGCCTTGCCTTGTATTTTTATTTTTTATTTGCACATATCCTATTTTTACTCCGATGTGACTTTTGTTTTACAGTGTGTTAAATCATCACTGAAAGCACCAACTGGGTACATAAAAAGTTTATAAAACCAATCACTGAGACAGGTCTTTCATCTCTCTTGGCCACAGCTCTCCACCTTTTACAATTTCCTGGTCCCCTTTAGAAACAGGGGCAGGAAAGTGATGTGCAAGGAAATGGGGACGACTAGAGCAAGGTGGTTTCAGCATATGATTTAATCCAGCGCAAGAGGAAAGAATGGGAAAATGGGAACAGACGGTCCTGCGGCTCAAGTTCTCCTAGACCAGATGCTAGGAGAACGAGACTCAAGAAACACTAGGCTAGAGACTAGACTAGACTAGACTAGACGAACCTAAATTGCATCTACTCTCAATTAACCACTCCTGTTGTAATCGAAAAAACAAAATGAAGCACCCTTTCTCTGCATCATTTATGGGTCCTTCCCTCTAACTGAGGCGGTCCAAGCACAGAATGTGCCCATTTGGAGAAGACAGCTACTAAAATGGTACCTGAAGCAATTTTCCCAGCAGCCTCTTAGAGGCCTGTAGGAGACCCTCAGGCAGGCTGAAGCTCTGGAGAATTCTACAGAACGAACTCATCCACTGCTCGAAAGTCAGCTGAAGGCTTGGTTTCCCAATTAGCCTGCGGTGGGCCAAAATCTTCTCGTAGAAACTGAGGAAAATTTTGTACTCTACATATACACCCCTACCCACAAAAGCCTACTGACTTCCTCATTCTAAACCTGGGTGTTTGGTTTTTTTAAAATCTAGTCCCTGGAACGATTTCAGGGTTTTCATCAATTCTAAATTTATCAGCAGACATGTTTTTGCAGACACGCTTTTACATCTGTATAATACTGGACACTTTGCTGTCCTACCTCCTGCAGTGGTTTTAAGAGTTCCATGAGACGATGTACTTAAATAATTTCACGTAATGCCTGCCACAGAAAAACGCTCACTGAAGGTCTATTTGTCGTTTTAGTACTTTAAACGGGGCACATAATCATTATTGTGTGTGAGGCTTTTAGACAAACATAACGGATGAGTTTCTGCTTTGTATTATGTACATTTTTCTACAGATTCTAGAAGTACGCGACATTCCGGCTGCATACAGCATAGTTTTCATGGAAACTCAGAAAGGCAGGGGGAAAGGAAGTCATTTCAACTTGAAGATTTTTTTCAAGATTTCAAGGATTGAGAACCGTTATATTTAACTGATTCTTATTTCATTTCTTTTCTTTTCTCCTTCATATGATTTCTTTTTCCTGTCACCTCCATTAGATTAAAAGCAGCCTAGGAATGAGCATCGTCAGTGCGACCTCTGTCTTCATTGGAGTGACTGCTGCTGCTGGATGCGAGCATCAGTAGGATCCTCAACCAAGACTACTGGGCGGTGGTAAGTATCCCATCATCCACCACACGTCTCCTCTTTGGCCGTTCTCACACCTAGCTCTCGGGGGCCAAGATGGCGGAGAAATGGGGGGATCCGTACTTCCTGCCCGCATCTCTCAAACAAAGAAGGGCTGAAGCCAAAGGACTCTGAACCTCAAGAGTCTGGCAGGAAAGGAGACGGAGTCTACTGGGAAGACAGCCTCGCAGGAAAGGAGATGGAGTCTACTGGGAAGACAGCCTCGCTCCTATCTCTCAAGACCGGAGAGTAGCCCCGCTGCCACATCATGTGATGTCTAGGACCGTAGAATGAAGTGGGAGAGCTACCTCTACAGACAGACTGGGGCAGAACGGGCATCCGCTACTGCTCATACAGTGGGTCACACGAGCAATTTGCCCAGACGGTATTTTCCAGAGATATGAACTTCTGTGTAAAAAAAGATAGTTAAGCTCTTGAGTAGTTTCCTTTTAGACCGAGAATGGGATGAGGGGAAACTGGGCACTATATGGATTTCAACTTTCATTAGAGAAATTCCAAGAATGAAGCAACTTCAGAATGAAGCACGTGCCTCTCAATGTTCTCAAGACAGAATCATTCATTCATTATCACTCATTCATTATCATAGTCCATATCATGGACTCGGACCATTACCCCAAGAGCAAAATGTATAGAAATGCTTATAAGAAGGCAAGCATATGAGGGGACTTCTTGGTCAGTACAGTGCAGTGAAGCAAGAACACAATCTAGCTCCTCTGTAATACCAAAGCAAAGAACACACATCACTCAAAAGTCACCATTTAAACTGGCACCCAAGTGAAAAGCCAAATGATTCTGCTGTGTCTCGAGGTGGCAGAGCACAGCTCCTGACCTGGTTTCTTACTCCCCGGCAACAAAACTAAGAAAAGCAGGAAACGAAAATATACAGAGAAGTCTCGCTCATGCTCTCCAATCCAGAGCTAAAAAGACTTAGGTGGAGAGCAGGCAATTCTAAGAAAGTATGAAGCAACCTGAATGCTAAAAGCCCTTGTGTAGCCCAGGACCTCAAGAGGATTAGGAAAGGTCACCAGCGTTAACATCTTCCAGTGCACCTTGAAAACATGGAGGAATGAGCAGAAATCCACAGGAGCAGAATATACCTCTGCCCCTGGAGCAAGTATTAGCACAGGCATCTCTCAAAAGAGACAGAAAGCAGGGTCCACATTCACTAGGAAGAATTGTGCTCAGTGCCGGCTAAGCTATTTTTCTCACCGCGACAGCTGCATGGTTAGCATTCAGCAAAATGTACAGAAAACTAGATCTATTCCTTAAATTGAAGCTGGAAACAAGGAAGACAAAGTGGACATAGTTAAGTAGAAAAATAATCAAGGAAAATTCACCTGTACTATATCTGAACAAACATAAAGCCTGTATACAGTTGTTCACTTGAAGAATGAGAAAATTAAACAAAAAAAATGGTAGGGAAACTATCTAAACACCGCAGAGTGATTAAAGGCAGAAATGGAAGGAAAAATAAGAAGAGGAGAAGAAAGAAAATTTAAGATTCCCATGGGTTAATGGGTCAGGAGAAACACTCAGATGCCTATCATTTATTCTGAATAAAAGATACAATTCAACTGATGAGAACAAAAGAAATATCAGATGATAAAATGGATGCAAACACATGTGCCTTCCCTCTTCCTCACAAGATGTGCCCTGGTTTGATGGAGATGTGAGTCACACAAGCGAGAAATATACGGAGTGTCCTCATTCTTGTGGTTAGATTCATTCGTAATCTGGGAAACCACTTCCTCAAATTTTAGCTCAAATTCCTGTCCTCTGAAAGAATGACTCTGCTCTGTGATTAACACATGACCCAGCTCTTTGGTTTCAGGTATTGGTATTCAATTCAATCCCAGGTATAGGTTTTTCAATTTAACACAGAGACAACAAAAGAAATTTCCAAGTAGCAGATCAAGCCATGTTATACCATATCTTGTCAGTGGTATAGATAAAAAAGAAAAAATATATGGAAGAAAACATTACCAAATTATCAACACAAGAGTTCTCATGAGCATGTTATACTACTGAAAATCATTAATTAATAAGAAAATAAAATGGGGGCACCTGGGTGGCTCAGTCGGTTGAGCATATGATCTTGATTTCAACTCAGGACATGATCCCAGGGTCATGGGATCAAGCCCTGCATCAGGCTCTGCTTTGAGTGTGGAAACTGCTCAGGATTCTTCTCTCTCCCTCTGCCCCTCTCCCCACTCATGAGCACAGTCTCTCTCTCTCTCTCTCTCTCTCTCTCTCTCTCAAAGAAAAAGAAAATGACTGTGTGGTACTAGAGAAATCAAGTACCCCAAACCATTATAGACCTAATAAAGAAATCACACACAGCAAGAAACAGAATGGACTCATATAAAAATGGTAGAGAGAAAAACCGTAATCACAGTCTTCACAGAAGAAAATGACAAATATATTAAATAGAAAGAAGATGATAAACATGGAAGACAGGCAAGTTTCATCCAACATAATAATGCTTGGTTTCCCTGAGTAGAGAATCCAACATATGGTACAGAAAAAAAGTATCCAGGGATACTGAGAAAAAAATCCTGAACTAAGAGAAAAACTGAATGTTTATGTTGAAAGGGAATAACCTATCTGGGAGAAAGACATGTAAAATAATTGGAAAGATGGCATAGATATAGACCCTTGTTAAGGTATAAAGTATAACAGCGGGTTCGTTAAGGTTTTAGGCAGAAACATCCAGTGTCATAAAGTCTTTGACAGAAAAGAAACTGTGAGTCAAGAATAACACATCCAATAAAATTATTGTACAAGGTACATTCAACCACACATGATGTAATGAAATTGAGAACTCAGAAAAGCAGGGAGAAACTCTGTTAAAAAGATTAGTGAGGAGCACTAAACCAATGAATTATTTATCAGGGACTATAAGACTGAACAGCTGGGAAAATGACAGCTACAGGAGTGAATATAAAGCTTTTAATGTTAACCTCTCCCCCCCCAAAAAAAAAACGTGAAAGGTGACATAATCACCAAAATCTGAAAGGTGAGACAAGAAAGATGTCAAGTATAAGTGCCTGGTCCCCTCACTTTTCATAAGCGATCATCTCATACTGTCTAAAATTAAAACTGGCAGGTTTAAAATTACTTCAACTTCTTCATGGATGTCACACACTTTTAGTTTTAATTTCAACGGACTTAATTTACTTATTTCTATCCTTTTAAAATCAGGGGCGCCTGGGTAGCTCAGTCGGTTGAGCTTCTGACTTCGACTCAGGTCATGATCTCACGGTTCGTGGGTTCAAGCTCCGCATCAGGCTCTGTGCTGACAGCCAGCTCAGAGCCTGGAGCCTGTTTCAGAGTCTGTGTCTCCTCTCTCTCTGACCCTCCCCTGCTCACGCTCTGTCTCTCTCTCTCTGAGAAATAAATAAAACATTAAAAAAAATTTTTAATAAATTCATTAATTAAATAAAATCAAACAGGACTTTCAAACTTCAAAACGGTAAGTACAAAACAATTCTATTCTTCGAGAGTGCTTGCTGTTTCACCATGCATCCATTTTTCTATCAGCCTTTTGGGCCTCTCCATAGAGTTCTAGAAAAATAGGCATAAAATATCAATTTTGTTTATTTCTAGGTAGTGACATTAGGGATGATTGATTATTTCCATACGCCTTGATTTTTTTTTCATAAGCAGGTAACATTTTTATAAAAACAAAAAATTCATTGCAGAGAAAACAATGCACTTCTTTTCTAATGTTTCTGAACAGTCTGCTGGAGAAAAGGAAAGTCTTGTGGCATTTTAAAGAAAATTCAAAATTAATTCACATTTCCTTGAAACAAGCATTGGTGATACTAGAGAAACAATCACGGAATAAGATGAGCAAAAGCAAAGGCACATTTGATGAGTCAATAACTTTTTGAGGACTGAGTGAAGCCCTCTTGATTAGTCAAAATTTCAGCGTGTTTTTTCTTGATTTCAGCTTTCTGGGAGAGGAATCTCAGCCATACTGATTATCTTCTCTGTCTTGGAGTTCTGCACAAATTGTACTGTAGCCCATTTTGCCAACCAAGCAATCACCCAGACCATAGGGTGAGCTGGGCCCCTTCTCTGTAAAATAACTGGAGCATGTGTTGGAGAAATCCAGAAAAGTGTCAGCCAAGTCCCGCTGTGGGTTCACAAGAGTCCACTTTGTCCTTGAGTCCCTTGAGTCACAGGAGGGAGAAGGGGCTGGGCACCAGGGCTGAATACGATTGTGGTAACAATAGTGCTTCTTTTATTCATTCTTTCCAGCCTGTCCTGGTTATTTCAAACATATATGCAACTAGTATCTCAGCTCCTCCCAGAAATGACAGCCACCTCGCTTGTGCCACTTAAAACAAAAAAGAGCACCACGCAGTCTCATGGGGTTCAACTGTTCTGCAGGAACTTAAGAAACTGTCCTCTACATTCTGCGATGATTGCTAATCTTTAAAGACTGTGTTTGAGATTTTTCTTAGTTTGTCACTATTGATAACTGCATGTATTTCCCTGACACTGTTTCTTCCCACATACCACCACCACACTGGCAAAGGCGAAGGACCAGAAGACTAAATACAGCTCACAGCATTTTGTACATTAATATCGTCAAGCCCTGCCTCCTGGATGGCTACAGAGCTTTGTCATTTACAGACTATTTCCACGTACATCAAACTCATTTGCGATGGGGTAACAGCAGCCCAAGGATGAAACACCGAGGGAGTTTTGCTGGAGTTATGCCTATTTTGTCTCTGAAATAGGACAAACTTGGGCACGTTTAAATAGGAACAATCCAGCTAAGATAGAGAGCTGTTTAATGTATTAGAGAAAAGGGATGACTGTAGTGAAGTTTCAAGAAATCAAAAGTGTATATGAGAGGCAAGGCCCAAGTGACGAGGAAGGGTGGTTTATCCATATAACAGAAAGAAAAGAAGATGTCATTGTCGCAGATAGCAACAGGTTTGCAGGAATGGTACCCAGGATGTAGGAAGCTCCGTTACGATACCTTCCCTGTGTCATCCCTGTCAAAGCAGAAGTGACGGGGAGCCTAGGTGGCTCAGCTGGTTAAGCCTCTAAGATCCTGCCTTCAGCTCAGGTCATGATCCTCAATTCGTGGGTTCGAGCCCCGAGTCAGGCTCTGTGCTGACAGCTCAGAGCCTGGAGCCTGCTTCGGATTCTGTGTCTCCCTCTCTCTCTACCCCTCCCTGCTCATGTTCTTTCTTTCTTTATCTCTCTCTCTCTCAAAAATAAATCTCAAAAATTTTTTTAAATAAGCAGAAGTTGAGGTCACGTCCAAGGTAGGGGCCGTGTGTAGAATCAGAATACTGCACAGAAAGAGTAATGTTGGAAGTCATGGAAATAGAGAATAAACTGATCAGAGAAACAGAAGAGGACTGCCAGGCTATACTGAAGGCACATTTGAAGCGGTGCTCACAAATTTATAACACGAACTTAGAGCTTCAGCAAGGCTTGGGCTGCTCAGCTGTGAATCCAGGTAAAGTGCCGATTTGGTTTCATCTAGGATTAGGGTTTTGTAAGACAGGATGATAAAATACCAAAGGGACAGAAAAGCATGAGACACTGCCAAAAGTATTACTGAAATGATGGACTGCGGAATCTAAACTAGATTAAGAGGGGAAGAAGCAAAAAGGACAGATAGATTGACCAAAAATTGTTATCTGCCTTTCTCCAGCAGAACTATTGTAAAGATCAAATAAATGTTTCATAACATTATGTGAAAGTGGTTTTGTTTCATAACATTATGGAAAGTGGTTTTGAAGTTTCTAGATTATTTTTAAAAGCCAAATGGGACAAGGGGTGCCTAGGTGGTTCAGTCAGTTAAGCATCCGACTCTTGATTTCGGCTCAGGACATGACCCCAGCGTTGTGGGATCGAGCCCCGAGTCGGGCTCCGTGTTGAGCATGGAGCCTGGTTAAGATTCTCTCTCTCCCTCTGCCCCTCTCTATTGCTTCTGCTCTCTCTCTCTTAAAATAAACAAAATGAAAAAGAAAAAAATTAAAAGCCAAATAAGACAAAATATATAGGGAAAGAGTAGGCAGAGACATCAAAACCAAGGAAGAGGTAGATGAGAAGAATGGAATTTTTGCATCGGGGAAAGCAGATGTATTATGTCAGGTGAGTATTACATAGTTCCTGGTCTGCCTGGGTCCCAACTACTTAGCAACCTGGGTGATCAGGAATGCTGTGTCCTTCACCATGAAGCTCAGCAGCTGAATGAAAATAAAGACATGCACGGTCTGAGGGCACTAAATAGTGACCCCAAATGCCTGGGGGGGTGGCATACTGTAAGTCTAGCTAAACAACTTAAAAAGTAAGGCTTGCTTTAGGGAAGAGAATCATTTCTAGCAAAGCTGATTTTTTAAATAAATTTCCATCAAACACAGTCTATTTTTCATTTTATTTTAGTAGCAGTAATAATGATAATAGCAAATATTTAGCCCACTCTATGTGCCAGTACATCCCACTTAAGTAAAATTAATACGCTTAATGCTCACAACACCCCTGTGAAATAGGTACTATAATCAGCATCATTTTCTGGGGGGCCTGGGGGGCTCAGTCAGTTAAGCGTCTGACTTTGGTTCAGGTCATGATCTCATGGCTCGTGAGTTCGAGCCTCATGTCAGGCTCTGTGCTGAGCCTGCTTCGGATTCTGTGTCTCCCTCTCTCTCTGCCCCTCCCCTGCTCACACTCTGTCTCTCTTTCTCAAAAAGAAATAAACATTAAAAAAAAAATTTTTTTTATATCAGCATCATTTTCAGATGAGGAAACCATAGTAGAGAGATTAAAAACTTGCCATTGAGACATGCAGTTCGCAAAGATGCAAGCATGAACCTGAACCCTGGCAGTCTGGCTCCCAAGTCCAGGCAGTGTTCCTGACCCCTATTCCCACTCTTCTTATGGTCTGGGGTAGAATCAGAGATTTGTAGCTCCAAAACAAACAAACAAACAATCACGTTTCTCTACAGTAAACCTGTAGTCCATGTTGAAGGAACAACCTGACCCCGATGGGAAAGAAGGAGTTTAGTAATAGAATATTAGTACTGTCAGCACTTGCTTCTTGAAAGTTGCCCTGGTACCTTTTAATCACACCTACGAGTCTCTTAACTCAATATCTAGAGTGTCAATTGATTTGCCCCATCTGATTCCTCTTTGGGCTGGACAATCAAAAGATGCTAATAGATAAGGGTTTCAACCATCTAAAATTTGTACTTTAAGTTGAGGTCTTTTACAGTGTAAATAAAAAAGACAGCTTACTTCTGCAATTTTAACAATGCCGTAAGCATAACATTCTTATGTAGTGGATTCATTTTAAACAATGCAATCATGTTTTTATGCAATCTGGGAAAGCATTCATTCATTCATTCATTCACTCATCAAATAGCTAGTGAGTGCCTACCCTGTAGAGGGCGCTGTTCCGTGTGCTTGAGAAAAACAAAGCTTCTGTTCCTTAGATTCTTTTTTTTTTAATTTTTTTTTTAATGTTTTATTTATTTCTAGGAGAGAGAGAGAGAGACGGCGTTAGCAGGGGAGGATCAGAGAGAGAGGGAGTCACAGACTGAAACAGGCTCCAGGCTCTGAGCTGGCAGTCAGCACAGAGCCCGACGCGGGGCTCGAACCCACGAACCGCGAGATCATGACCTAAGCGAAAGTCGGACGCTTAACCGACTAAGCCACCCAGGCGCCCCAGATTCTTATATCACCTAAATGTTAGACTTCCTGTGGAAAATAAAATCAAGTAAGTTTAACTTTAAGCTTTAAATTGCCTCAGCTTTCTAAAAATGCAGCTGTGATCTGAGACCTAGAAAGCGACTGGAGTAGAAATATTAAATCCTAGCGTAGAAGTCATGTGCCTATTACTAATACTAAATCACTATTTGAAGGCCTTACAGATCATTCTGGATGGATCCATGATGATCTACGGATCATCATATTCATTCTGGATTATCTAAAAACATATTCATTTGCTCAAAAAAAATGTATTATATTATTACTTTGTGATGCTATCAGCCCGAATGTCTGAAGCTCTTGCCTGGGCCCTACCAGTTGTAGTTCCCACAAACATGTGCCCTCTTGCCGAAATCAAGAGTCAAACACTCAACCAACTGAGCCACCCAGGCACCCCTTTACGGGTGAATTTAAACATAAGAGCAGAATAGGGCACCTGGGTGGCTCAGTCCATTGAGCGTCTGACTTTGGCTCAGGTCAGGATCTCAGGGTTCGTGGGTTCGAGCCCCGTATCAGGCTCCAATGCTGTCAGCACAGAGCCCATTTTGGATCCTCTGTGCCTGTCTCTTTCTGCCCCTCCCTCCCTGGCACACACACATTCTTTCTCTCTCAAAAATAAATAAACGTTGAGGGGCACCTGGGTGGCCCAAGTCATGACTTCATGGTTCATGAGTTCAAGCCCTGCATAGGGCTCTGTGCTGAGAGCTCAGAGCCTGGAGCCTGCTTCAGAGTCTGCATCTCCCCCTCTCTCTACCCCTCCTCTGCTCACACTCTGTCTCTCTCTCAAAATTAAATACACATTTTTAAAAATTACAAAAATAAATAAATATTAATAAACATTAAGATCAGGAATGAGGGCATGGGAAGGGGAAAGTGGGGTCATTCTAGCGATTAGTTACCCATGTTAACGAGCCCTTTTTCAAAGTAAATCTTAAGTAAAGCAGCCTGTTTCTTCTCCAGTTATCTTGCTAGGAGCTGTGTCAAGCAGATGGCAATAGGTTCTTTGAGAGGAATCGCTTTGGAACGGAAGCACTGGCAATCAGAAGCTTAATGTAAGGGACTCACACTGTTATCCCTAATTTCACAGGGGAGAAAGCAAAGTCAAAGAGCAGTAGAAGGGAGTCCGCACCGCCAGAACTGGAGCCGAGACCTATCCCTAGGCCTTGTGATTTCACCAGCAGTACTCCTTACACAATTCCGGGACAGGCTTCAGGCAGAGCTCTTCCAGAAGCCCGAGAAAGCAAAGGGGCACTGATTCTGGAACAAGATTGCTGGAGTTTGAACCGCAACTTGCACACTTTATAAGCTGTGTGACTGTGACCAAGGCCCTTAACCTCTCTAAGCCTCAGTATTCTCACCAGTTAAATAATAACAATGGTGAAGTTTAAGTAGGAAAAGCCAATGTGATAAGCCTGGTTAGCTGAACAAGGGCACCATTAGACCAGAGTGGCTCTAATGCCTTGATAGCCTACATAACCAAACCAAAATCAACACCAGGATCAATGCACTCCAATCTAAGAAAATTAAACTGAAGAATGACTAACCACAAACACCCAACGAGGCTCTCCCAAGTAAGGCGGCGGTCTAAACTACAGTCAATCACATAACTTCCTTGCTTTGCTTCCACATCTAGACAAAAACCTTTCCCTAGCTCTTCAGAACAGAGTGCTCCTAACTATTTTCAGTTTGGTGTTGCCCAATTCAAATCAATGTTTGCTCAAACTCCTCAAACTTTTAATGTATCTCAGTTTACCTTTAAACACATGTTAAGCACATAACATATTGCCTGGACATAGGAAGTGCAAAAAAAACAAAACAAAACAAAAGGCAAAATAATTTTCAAACTATTAATTAGCATCGCATTAAAGAACTGAATTTAAGGGGTGCCTGGGTGGCTCAGTTAAGCATCCGACTTTGGCTCAGGTCATGATCTCACGATTCGTGGGTTCGAGCCCCACATCGGGCTCTGTGCTGACAGCTAGCTCAGAGCCTGGAGCCTATTTCAGATTCTGTGTCTCCCTCCCTCTCTGACCCTCTCCTGCTCATGCAGTCCCTCTCTCTCTCTCTCTCTCTCTCTCAGAAATAAATAAAACATTAAAAAAAATTTTTTAAACTGAATTTAATAATGCTAATTATATGTAAATGAAAATCTACTACATATGTATGTATGTGTGCAAGTATGGTATCCATACACAAAAATAGTATATTTTATATAAATATACATATATACTTATTGAACATATACACTAAACTCAAATGCTTAGTTTCCCCACTGTTAAACAGATTTATTTCCATTTATCTTACTAGAATAATGTAATGTTTACACAGAGGATATAACTGTTTTCTCCTATACATAAGTGAAATGAAATTCCTCACTGCAATTTCGACAAAATATTCTATTAGGGTTTATAGCCACTGGAGTCCTTGTAATAAGACCCAACAATGGTCTTAACAACGTTATTATTAAGGATAGCGATCTCATCACATTTCCTCATATTTTTGTAATGTCTTTGTTACCCTTGGAACCAATTCAAGGGAAATTAACAACATGACCTGCGTGGAGAAATAATTTAAATGACAAAAATTAAAAAGTCAAAAAAGAAAAAAAAGTCATATTGGATGCTATACCATGACTGACTCCCTTTTTATTGTTGAAGGATGCAGAGTTTTGAGAACCAAGTGACAAAAACGAGAATGAAATTAATTTCTGAATTTCTAAACCCAGTTTATGGGGGCCGAGAAAAACAAAATTGGTTTACTGATCTGTGATATTATCAGAGGAATTAAGAAGTACCAAGGAACTTTGCCTATCCCACAATTTGACTTACTCATCTAGTCTTGCCTACGTCCATACTGAATATGTATGAATATGTACTTGTATTCACTGGATAAATACGGGTACATATTTGGTACCCTGTCCAAGAAAATCCTCAAATCCAAGATAATTTCCATTCTTAAATGAAAAGAAAAGATATATCGCTTCTCTCACCATCAATCAATCATGGCAGCATATTACCATAGGGAACCATCTCATCAAAACGGACTCTCATTTCTACAAAATCCATAATCCTGACATTGAGAACACATTCAAGTGAATTCCTCTTTCTATACTGCATAAAATGCTTAATAACATCTGATCACTCTCTGCTGAGACAGGTAAAGCACAAAACAACAATCCTAATGTTAGAAACTGAAGTGCTTTATTAAAGCACTAAAACAAATAACCTTCAGTGATACACTGACCAATACAAGACGTAAAGGCATTAGAATGGCCTGGACATATTCTCTTTTCTTTTAAACGAGACTGCAGAGTCACGAGGCAAGGAAGCAAGCTGCAGGGCTAACAGTAAAGTTATTGAGTTTATAACTGATTTTCAGGCTGTAAATGATACTAAAAGATCTTGGTGGCTTAAACACATACTCATAATTTGCCTCTGGCAAGAAGGGGTTTTTAGTGGCCTTTAGGCAATTTCCTTACAAAAGAAAAGTCTGTCTGAATTTTTTGCTCATCATTATTCACTAAATATTTACATCCCAGGCTTGAAGTTTAATTTTCCCAAATACCAATATAAATTTTCCTGGAATAAATGAGACTTCATAACATTCGGTCATTCCGTGCCAGGAAGGTGGGTTCTGCAGTGACTTTACCGCCACAGTGAGTCATGGTAGTTGCGTAACAGAAGTACCTGTACTGATTGTCAGTTAATTTAAGATCACATTTTTTGCTTACGGTTTTCCCCTCACCCCGACTTCCACTTCCTCATCTACCTCCCCACACCAGACTCTTCTAGATCCTCCGGCTGCTACCTCTACTTCTCGTAGTCTTTTCATAAAGATTGTTTTCAGGAGTCTCTACATCAAACAGAAAACTGATACCAGGTATAACCTGAAAGGTAAACTCACCTCAGCAAGAGAATCAAAAAGTCATGCGGTGTCTTGCTAAATAGTCTCTTCGTTAATTTCCTTCTTTGGCGTCTTACGTTTAAAAAAAACAAAACAAAACGCTGGAGGGTAGTCATTGACTCAATGACCTGCCTTTTTCAATAGTTGCACCCCCTAAATGCATTTGCGCTACAATTTTCCTTTGAGGGCAGAGAAGGTGAGGGACTGACTCCTCATCAGTGATCCTGGCCACTCATTATGTATAATATGCCCCAGAAGCGCCGATGACAGAAATGGAAGCTCGTAACAGCCATTCCTCTAGACACCAAGCACGTCCGGCCATGTGGCCCACAGAGCCCTAGTGAGTCTGCGCAATCGGCCCCTCCTTCCCCTCCCCCCCCCCAAGCAGGCACCAGGCCT
>NW_027536465.1:2500801-2627481 GCF_008692635.1 Crocuta crocuta
TGGGTGTGGCTGCGGCTGGCTGCTGCCGTTGGAGGCCCGCGTGGACTCAGGAGCCTGAGGGCCTGCTGGGTCCTGGGCTCCTGGCTACCTCAGTGATGTTCACCCGGCAGAGTCTGGGGGCCTGGCCCTGAGGGCGCCGGTTGGCTGGAATCTGCCTTTTGAGCCAGGCCTGGGCACTGGCTGGAGGACCCGGAGGGGTGCTGGAGGAGCCTCCTGGGCAGGGAGACCGGCCTCTGCGGGGATCCGCCCTTTTAGCCTCGGCCTGCACCTGACAAGGCAAAACTCGATCCTTAGGACCTTGACCAAGTAAAATGAGGGGTAATGCGGCCGCTTTACTTCCGCGATTTCTTAGGTGTTAAAGGCCCTCCGGGAGGCGCAGAGACAGGATTGGGTGCCCCCCACCTGCCCTTTCCTGCCCCGCCCATCCTTGCGCAGACAGCCTCAGCCAGTGCGTTTCATCGAGTGTGAGTCCCAGGGTCACAGCCCAGATCTGGCCCCGGACGTGCAGAAGTGAATTCCTCCACTTCCGGGAGCTCTCCCTGCCTCGGGAGCCAGTCCTGATCATCCAGAGTGAGATGACACCGTGATGTATTTTGGGGAGCACGGAGAAGAGTGTTAACAGGCTGGTGGGGCAGAGGAGGCTTCCCAAGGAAGGTTTGCTGTTGGAGCTGTTAGGGCTGAATGCCCCAGGGAGTGGCTGGGATGAGGCTGAGAAGGTGGGCAGAGAGCAGGTCAGGAAGGGCTTTATCGGCCCTGCCAAAGAGTTTGAACTTTATTCGGAAGACAGTGAGGAGTTGGCGTGCCTGCTAAGGATGGACCCGTGGTGTCTAGATTTGAGCTCTCTGTGACTGTTGCAGAATTACTATGCGTAAGGGAATTAAAGTGTAGGGGATAAGTCCAGAGTAAGGGCTAGGGGCTTGTCCTGCAGCTGGCTTTTGGGATTAGTGACGGGACCACCAGAAAATAAAAATAAATCTTTAATTTTAATTTTTTATTCATCTAATTTCACAAACAGGAGATCTTTAACTGGCTTGTAGAGTAACCGAATGTAGAATGTCATTTGAAAAAGTCCTAACTATCCTTTATTCCAGAAATATATTATAGAATTTCTTAGTTTCTTCCTTCCATCAATGAAGCTAAAGAATTGTAAACACACACGCACAGCCTATACTTTCTTGGTACTTTATTAAAGTTTTGGTGGTTTTGGTGGGGGCCTGATGGAGACTCTAACGGTGCTATTCTCCCCAAGTGACTCAAGGTGCTTCCACTATCAGCTTTGTGAAAAGAATCTTTCTGCGAACACCGAAGAGCTATTTTTTATTATTTTCATAGCAATCTAGATACGACTTGCTCATTACTTTATATGTGAATTCTGCAATTCTGTGTCTTTTATTTAAGCATGACAGAATGATCAGTCTTGGTTGCCTCCTAGGCCTATACCCTTTCTTTGGTATTTCTCAAAGGTGGTATTTCAATATATAAAACTTATACTTAGGTTATTAACATATGGTTTTCTCTGCTGTCAGTAGCTCTTAAATTCTTACCTAGCTTTTTTCTGTCTCTATAGAATTAAGAGACATTCAGAAAACCAATATTTGAAACTAAAGACTCATTAAGATAATCAGATCATGAGATTTTAAGGGTATAGGGAATGAGAGATCATTTACTCAAACCCTCCTTTCTGAAAGGACCAAAACTCCAAGTTAAGATCATACCTTAGGTGGTCACCTGGCCAAGTCCCATGATTCAAGTTATTGACTTAAGTATGACATGTTAGAAAACGTAGGACATGGGGCACCTGGGTGGCTCAGCAGTTGAGCATCTGACTTTGGCTCAGGTCATGATCTCACAGCTGGTGAGTT
This sequence comes from Crocuta crocuta, assembly GCF_008692635.1. Classification (NCBI taxonomy): domain Eukaryota; kingdom Metazoa; phylum Chordata; class Mammalia; order Carnivora; family Hyaenidae; genus Crocuta; species Crocuta crocuta. Next base: position 2,502,664 of record NW_027536465.1, read on the forward strand.
CGAGCCCCGCGTCAGGCTCTGTGCTGACAGCTCAGAGCCTGGAGCCTGCTTCAGATCCCATGTCTCTCTCTCTCTGCCCCTCCCATGCTCATGTTCTGTCTCTGTCAAAAATAAATAAATGTTTAAAAAAAAAGAAGAAGAAGAAGACGTAGGACGGTGTAACATCAGATCTATAAGGGATACAATTATTAGCCACGTTTTCTGAACACCCGGGGAGAAATGCAGGAATAACCAAACAGGAACAAACAAAACCAAAACAATAACAGAACAGGAGAAGCCTTTAGGATTGTGGAAGAGCAACTTTGGTAAGTTGTCTAGTGGCAGAAGAAGTTCTTTCACATAGAAAGAACTAGATAGCAAATATGTGTAAGGGGGAAAAAGTCATGATTCCATGATGAATTTAAGTACAGGAACTTGGGTTTGAAATGCAAACATGGCATTATGAATCGCATTGAATTGATTACGAATTGCAAATGAATTGCAGAAGCTTTACTGAAAGTTCTTCAGCACTGTTCCCTGGGTGTTCTTTATTTATACTTTATCATCCAGAGCCACTGTTTCCTACTTGGGGAAAATAAATGTAATATACCTGTACTTTTTAGTCACAGAGAGAGACTTTTCACTTACGGAGGCTGTTACAACAGGCCGGTGCATGAGGCGCCTGGGTGGCTCAGGCGGTTAAGTGTTGGTTAAGTGTCCGACTTCGGCTCAGGCCATGATCTCATGGTTCATGGGTTCGAGCCCCACGTCGGGCTCTGTGCTGACAGCTAGCTCAGAGCCTGGAGACTGTTTCGGATTCTGTGTCTCCCTCTCTCTCTGATCCTCCCCTGCTCATGCTGTGTCTCTCTCTCTCTCAGAAATAAATAAAACATTAAAAAAATAAAAAAACAGGCCAGTGCAAGCTGGTGCATTTACAAAGTAAGGCATGGAAAGAAGAAACCGATTGCTTCAGTTTGGGGAGGTGGTTGTGAAACAGGAGGGAAAGAATCAAACTTTTTCTTTTAAGCAAAGCATGTATATGTGTTTCGTGTTGTCTTGTAGAAGTCTGCTAATAAAGATACCACCAAAGATTAGAAGCGTAATCATCTAGAGGAAATGCTGGTAATATGGCTCTGTGTAAATGTTCAAAACTCTCTACGGCAGACGGTCTTGTTTTAGGGGTAAGTGAGACTTCACTCTGATTAAATTCAGGAACATGCACTATTTCAGTTCAGCAAGGCATTGTTCTATCTGTAGAGAGGCATATTTGGTTAAGATAAAAGTGAAAATGGGCTTTTAAGGTTTTGTGTTTTTCAAACGCACTCATGTAACAGTTGGAAAGCCATGTGGAATCAGTGTTCTTCAGACCCATGATTTACACAAGAGGTATTTACTGGGTGCCTGCTCTATACCAAATTTGATGCATAGTTGACACACAACGTTACGTCAGTTTCAGGTGTACGACATAGTGACTCCGCGTGTCTGTACATTCTGCTGTGTTCACCACAAGTATAGCTACCATTAGTCACCGTACAATACTAGTACGATATAGACTATTTTCCTTTTATTCCCACGACTTATTCATTCCATAACTGAAGCCTGTATCTCTCACTCCCTTTCACCCCAAGAAATGTGTTTTTTTAACCCGAATTGTCTTCTACAAATTTTGACTGATCTTCTGTCTCTTCATAAACAAATATGTGCTTAGATAGAAGCATACTGACAAACCAATATAGATAGGGTAGTAGATAAATCCCAAAAAGAAATAAGACTTTTTTTTTAAACTAGGACAGAGATCCATTGGTGATCTCTTTCAATTACTGTATTGATGTCTATGCAATAGGATGATTATTAATTTGTCTCTTCACTTATAAACAGAGCTTAGCTGGCTCTTAATAAACACCAAGGAATTAGGAATATCATGCCCTTTCACATCACTAGCAGAAAGGACTTCTCCACTGGATGTGAATTTTTCCTTTGAACTTGGCTGCTGTGTGGATTAATTGTCTAAGTCTCCCACCTGACTGTTAAGCAGAGGTTATTAATCTCTTTGTAGTCATAGACCCCTTTGTACATAGGAAGAAAGCTCTGAATCTTCTCCCCAGATTCATGTGTATATAATAATCCTTTGCACTCATATTTGTGGGGAAGCGGGAGAGGCCTATGACCTGGAATTCCATCCATCGGCTCTAGGTTAAGAACCATTTTTAAATAAGAAAACCCATCTGTCCTCCACACACTAGCAGCCTTGCTGTCTTGTAGAGTTCTTTTCAAGCTTTGGTCACTTGGATATTTCATAGTATCATATAGGACAATGGCCAAGGAGACACTTTTTCAAGCCCACTCACTTAACAGTTGGAAAGCCACATGGAATTAATGTTTTTCATACACTTTGGTGCAGAGGAAATCTTAAATTCTAAATCTGTAAAACTGCATAAGATTGTTACCCAAAAAGTGGTCTTTCTATAAAAGAAAATTCTCTGATGGGGTGCTCAGTTGGTTAAGTGTCTGACTTTGGCTCAGGTCATGATCTCATGGTTTGTGGGTTCAAGCCCTGCATCGGGTTTTGTGCTGACAGCTCAGAGCCTCGAGCCTATTTCAGATTCTGTGTCTCCCTGCCCTCCTCTGTCTCTGCCCTTCCCTTGCTCGTGCTCTGTCTCAAATAAAACAAAACAAAAAAATTTTTTTAATAAATAAATAAATAAATAATTCTCTGAAATGTACCTCTAATATTAGCCAATTGCATTTATGTGTTTTTAGACTACTTGCTTTATAAAAGCTGGAACTATTAAAGTTAAAACACTAAACAGTGTCCTATTAAATTTTATGTTAAAGTGAAAATAATATACCCTCTGAAATTTTTAAAGAGTAGTTAAAAAAGTGATTCAATGTATGAAATACCAGTCCACATATAAATTGAGAAATAAATTTACTGGCATATATTTACTTGGCTTATAATTATCTTCTAACAAATTAAAGTTGAGCAATTGTTCTCCCTTATATAGTCCATCCTCTATCCAATAGTAAAACTTGTACAAGCAAGTCTACATTGGAAATTCTTTGTATTTCTTGTTTTCTTCCCCCCCTACCCTAGTTTTAGAGAAAGGGGGGGGGGGCAGAAGAAGAGACAGAGAATCTTAAGCAGGCTCCACACTTAGCATAGAGCCTGACACAGAGCTCCATCCCACGGCCCTACGACCATGACCTGAGCCAAAACCAAGTGTCGGACACTCAACCGACTGAGCCACCCAGGTGCCCCTCTTTGTATTTCCGTGATGGACCCTACCTCACCCCAGCATGCTTGTGAAAAAGATACACAACAAGTATGCCTGGAAGGAAAAGATAAATAAAAGATGCAAAAAGTGGTTCAATCTTAATAAATTACTAATGTACAAGAAACTATTGGATACATGGCCTCCTGCATGCAAATAAATTGGTAACCTCATTTTTCCTCAAATACCTTCAGTGTTTTCCTCTCATGCCATTACTCGATAAGTAGGGAAGACAGCCAGTAATAGAGTCAGATTGTCGACTTTTTTATGAGAGAATTGACCAAAATTAGCATTGAGCATTCTGATGCTCCAAGGATGGCTTATTCCTATTTGGTAAACCTCAGTACTTCCTTGGTTAGGGCTTTGTTTTTTGAGGCTAACCAGTCCAGGAAATACATGGTAAGTGCACTGCCATTTTACTTTTATCTTCCATAAAAGCATTGAATGTCTCTTATAGTTTCCACTTATTGGAATCATATTATAAATTACATGATTTCAGTACTAATACCATTCTCTTCTCACAGGCTGTCCAGATTATGATTGGCATATTTCATGTTCTCATGTGGTATTTCCTATTGATTTTGTATATGGGACAAATCAGAGGAGTCTTTGGGACATATGAACCTGTAACTTACAAAGCAGGATGTTCTTTATGGGGAGTTATTGTGAGTAGAATATATTTATGAGATTCAATCATTCAGTAAATACTATTAATGCCACTAGTGGAAGATAGGGAACAGTTTCTAAACAGGGTTTTCAGAATTATGTAAGTAAATTCCATGTTGGTAACTTACTCAAAATCAATTTTTTTTTCAACAGATGTTTTTTGAGCACCTTTAATTTACCAGTGCTATGATAAGAGATGTGGATACAGGAGGGGATAGACCATGACAACTGCAGGTTGGATGGTCCTTAGATATGTGAAAGACAAAGAATCTTAACTATATTGTCCATTAGCATGGTTAGTTTTCATATTTAGGGACCTTACCTTCTTCACACAATGAGTCTATACTCACACATTTTCTGATGTGTATATTCTTCTGTGGTTTCTAGCCAGCCATAAAATAATAGGAAAATTTGGAGAGTACAGCATCCTCAAACCCAAGTCAACAATTAAGGAAAGATAAACTATACTGAAATCTGTTATTTTGCCAAATAGGGCTGAGAATTGACCACTGGATTTAGCAATATGGAAGCAAGCAATAAACTTAAGTACGTTCAGTTGAATGGTGGAGCAAAAACCTGACTGGAGTTGGCTTAAGAAATAAGGGGAAGATAACTAGAGACAACAAATACAACTTTAAGGAGTTTGGTGTAATGTGGTGTAGAGAAATGAGGTAGGACTAGGGGAACTTTGGGTCAAGAGAGGGTTTGCTTATTTGTTTCAGTAAGTTGGAAGTATCATGTCTTTAATTGAGGGGACTGAACCAGTCTCTCTGAAGAGAGAAAATTGATATGAAATAAATGGAAGCAGGTTGGGATTATTAGAATCAGGTACTGGTGTAGGCAAGAGATGATGAATTTTAATACACAAGATAGTTAGGTCCACGGGCAGTTCATCTCCAGCAGTGGTTCTCAACAAGAGATGATTTTGCCCCTCAGAGAATATTTGGTAATGTCTGGAGACATCTTTAGTTTCCACAGCTGGGGTGAGCATCTAAGAGGCAGAAGCCAAGGATATGGCCAAATGCCTCACAAACACATAGGATAGCTTCCACACAAAGAACTGTCCACCTGTAATGTAAACAAGTGCCAGGTGGGTAACAGGATGGAAGGGCAGAGGAACAGAAATGACAAATTTTGATTTGTAAGTAGAAGGGATGTTGGGAGCTTGTGGAACATTTCTTCCAATTGCTTCAAATAGCTCAGTGAATTAGGAAGCCAGATCATGAGCTGAGAATGGGACAATAGACTGGTTGTTTGAAGAAAAGATATGAACTGGTCACCTAGAAAAAGAGAGTGCATGCACTGTGGAAAAGTAGTTGGCCTTTCACTGAGCATTGGAAGCTCATGTAAGCTTTAGGAAAATGATTTATGTAGTGAGATGGGTCAAGATGGTTCTACATCTTTCTCAGGTCATGTTCGGCCACGTGGGTGCAGGCATTTAGTAGGAAGGAGAGCTGCATTTAATCAGGATTTGGATTTAACCATCATCTGTGATCAAACAAGAACTGTGCAAAGGAGTTGAAAGTGTGTATAAGTGAGTGTAGTCGTTGACCATGGAGTTTAAACTGGTGAGGGAGAGAATATAACAGAAAGGTGAGGGGTTTGATTACAGATCCAGATGGGGTCAAAGGATTGTTAGAGTTGTGAGGCATGAGGTAGAGAGAGAGAGGCCGGTGGTCCTAGTGGATACTTTAAATTGAAATTTGAAAGATGTTACTCTTAATGGCAGAAACAAGCACAAGAGAATGAACATGGGAGTAAGTGAGAGACAGGATGAGGTCAGAGGATTGGAGAAGAGAAAGTCAAAGAACCACAAGCACAAGGTGTTAGGATTTTATGTATATAGTATATATTATATTTATGTATATAGTATATATTATATTATTTACTATATATCATATATATAGAAATTACCAAAAGGTAAGAGGTATGAGAGAGTGAGACAAAGAATTAAAATCATTAAGAGGAGTGACCGAGTCATCAATAGATGACTTCAACCAGGATAGATAGTGGGCGGTAGAAACTGATGATATTTGACTCAGAGCTGGATGAGAGAGAAGGGTTGAAAAGTAATAATGAAGAGCAAAGAGACCACTTTTTCTTTGCACGGAGCCAATGACATAATGGATATAAGAGAAAATGACCACCACTTGAGAGGGCTGTAGAGAAAGCAGTGCTTCTAGGAGACCCCCTGCCTTTATATGTTAGTTCACAAGTATCAATGTGTCGCTTTAGAAACAATAGAATAGTGAATTTGCAGGCAAAATGTAGACAAATGATTCATGTCCTTCAGTGTTTAATTGTACATGTTACAAAAATAGCCTGTGTAGCTCCTAGAATAAATTATCTAAAATTTCAATTAATTTAATGCAAAACTTCTCCCTTCGATCATAAACTTTGAAAGGCATTTTGTGAAGCACATGGTTTGGTAGTCTAGCTAGAGAGCACTCTAGTTTAAAATTCACCTTTATATTCTTCCTTTCACTGTGTAACTTCCTTAGAAATCTCAGCTTTTGTTACAGAATGAAGTGCTGAGCGTGCAGATTTAAGTTATCCTTCAGGATAACTAGGAGTTAGTAAGCTTTAAGGTTTGGCCTTCCTGTAAATGGTATAGCATGAGTGCTGTGTTTCCACACATTATCCTTTGACTTGATCTTTGTGAAAATGCCTGAAACAGATAAGACAAAAGGAACATTTCAAGGGAATTGTGCGGCTCACCTTCAAACAATACGGCATAGCTTTACACTTCTGGAAAATAGACAGAATTACCTGGTGTAAAATAATGGAAACTCTTCTTAAAATAAAAAGGCAAAAACATGAATTATAGCTGTTCCCTAAATAATGGCCACAGTCTCAACAGGTATATTCTGTACAAACACAATTTGGAATAGACTCATGAATCCCTTTTTTTTTCCACATCTGGATATGTACACAGTAATTTCAATGACTGGCTTCAATTTATTAGGAAGGATAGCATTCAAAAGAATAATCAGGTGAGTCCAGAAAGCATGCACAGATAGAAGCAAACTTGGTCCCTGATGCGGGACTCTTGAAGCCATCTTTGCCATATGCCACAACTTGAATTCTGCCCACCGTCCCCCATATGCATGATGGAAACGTGTCCTGACCCCTTCCACTGAAATGTCTTCACATTTTTTTACTCATGGTATTCTAAAAATAATTGCCTTAGAAAAGGAGTTGTTAAAAATATGTTTTAAGTTGATGAGCACCATCAATGAGTATTTATAAATATGTTTTTATACCCAGTTTATCATTTCAGGAGTGTCCGTCATAAGAGCAGCAAGGCGTCCAACCCCAGGCATGGTAAGTGGGGTTGAGGAGGCCATCCTGGAAGTCACTTGTCACTAAAAGGTTTTAGTGACTTTCTACACAATGAAGGAAACTACCCTCCTTGTAAAATAAAGAATCAAGTGAAAATCTAGGCACACATAATTTAATGCAGACAAACATTCTACAGTGGTCAGAATCATTCTGTAAAGGTTTCTCAATTTCAATATAGGGGTTTTCTGGTTTGGTATTCTACCTTACTCTAACATTGTATGAACTTTACTAGTAGAAAAGATGTAATAGGACCTCATAATGCCTTTATATGTAGACATAATACTACTGTAAAACTTCGTTTTCCTAACTATCTAGTTTGGGAGCAGTATTGGATCTTGTAATAAAATAGAGGATCTGTCTATGGTAGAGGTAAGATATTGGAAAGAAAAAAAACTTTTAGAATCTTAGACCTCAAAGATACCTTAGAAATCAATGTCTGATCTCAAGTTGTATAGATAAAACTTTACATCCAAAGATATGGATGGATCCCTAGAGAATGAAAATCCGAGGTTAAAAATCATTGAATCTTATTTGACTTCTTTCTAAAAGCAGTCGTTTTCCATCTTTTTTGGGGTTTTCCTCTTTGCAGTGGAATCCCTTTTGTTCAAACCCTATCTTAATCTTTCTTTAATATGACCCAGACAATTGTAAAATACAACATTTTTGAACCCAAATGGAACACTGATGCTTATTGGTGTGATATTTCACTGTTCTCTCCAGATTAACTGGGTATCGTGTAAACCAGAAAAATATTTTACTCTCATGGCAAGCATACTAACACCTCTAAACCCTCAGAAACTAGACCAGCATTTTGACTGGATGCTTTTTTGTCAGCAGTACAAACAACCAAACTTTTTATTTTGATTATAACAAACTTACCATATGTCTTCTTTACAGACTATGTTTGTTTTGATCATGAACATCTCATGCATAATTGCTTCAGCTATTGCATCAGTTCTAACAACAATTGAGTTGTCTACTTTTAATTCTGTGTCATATAGGAATTATGGACAAGCGGTGAGTGACCAGTTCCTTAGGAACGTCTTAATTTAAAACCATTCTCTTCCGAGGTTTTAAAGCCTTTGGAGGTAAAATAAAGCTTTTATTGGTCTTCATGAAATACTTTTATTTAAGTAGTAAGGTCTTGATTGAAAGTTATTTTGGATTTTTTATGTTTATTTACTTTGATAGATATTAATAGAATATTTGAATTCTTGACATGCCTAGTTAAAGCAAAGCAAGTAAATAATGTGAAGGCTTCAGTGATAAGTATACATGGGTTAGGCATGGGGTCACTAACAATTCTCTTAATGAAAGAAAAGTATAATCCTAGATATTAAAACCATTCCCAAAATCAACAAAAGAATTCTGCTCACCAGTGCATTTAGTTGGAATTGTTGACACCTAGTAATTTCTGGTTTAACACAGAGCTTTTCATACATAGCCTATTTTTGTGTCTTGTATGAATTTTGCTTTGTGTCCTCAGATGCTAAATGTACATGAATCTGTCTTGCTTCGATTTAATTGAATATCCAATCGTATGCCTTGTAGCAGAGAAATAACTGCATTTCTTTGTAAGATAGTAACATTCTCCATTAAATGTGAGTTTCTTTACTGATATCCCAACTATTTGTTTCAATTGTGTTGGCTTTAAATTCAAAACCACAGAATACCAGTGCTGCAAAAGACTTTAGCAATACTTATAAAAATCTTCTGTTTCAAATGAGAACATACTAAAGTGGAGCTCCTCTTTACCTTCTTTTATTTCGATTTTGTTTTTAATGTTTATTTATTTTTAAAAGAGAAAGAGAGACAGAGTGCAAGCAGAGGAGGGGCAGAGAGAGACGGAGACACAGAACCTGAACCAGACTTCAGGCTCTGAGCTGTCAGCACAGAGCCCAACACGGGGCTCGAACCCACGAACCGTGAGATCATGACATGAGCCGAAGTCGGAAGCTTAACCAACTAAGCCACCCACACGCCCCTCCTCTTTACTTTTGAACAACAGAACAAAAAATAACAATTTGAAAGTTTTAATTCAAAAATAATTCTAATGAGAAGAGTCACTGTGGATGAGAGATAAATGTCCTACTCCCCCACCCCCCTCTCTACCTGCACTGTATAAAGGGACCTCCAGTGCTGACCTGGACTCGGTATTAACGATCAATTTCACAGGCTCCCAAATGCACAAGTTTCAGTTTGCTGTGATTAGTTACATGAAATGAACTTATAGATCAGACCTACATCTCTAACCCACAGTCTTTTCCTGGAGGCATTATAGAATTCGACTCCTACATTTACCAAGGCAGCCAACATTTTACAGTATTTTCCATATGCCAGCATTTCTAATATAAGCAAATTGCTTGGCTAACCCCACAAACTCATCAAGTTATCAGTGTTTCTAGGTAGGTTCAGCTATCCCCAAAAGTGCATGCCTCTGAAACAAACTTCTCAGACAGGAAAATGGTTGCGGGTATACATCGGGACCAAACTGACTTCACCCAGACACCACCTTCAGTCCTCACTGTGTGTGGCCCTGTGGACAAGTTTCCTCACTTCCTGTTCCTCAGTTTCTTTATGTGTCAATAGAACAAATGATAACACATACCTATTAGTTACACTGATGGTTTGTCTCCCAGACTCCAGGCCTGTTATTTTAATATCTCATATGGATATGCTTCTGTTGTCAAACAGAATTTCAACAGATATGAAATGGAAAATACTTGCCTCCTCAAAAGTACTGTGGCTGCACGACTCCCTTATTTCAGCCTCTGGAGCTTAAAACCTTGATGTAATCCTGTACCCTTCTCTCTCCACTATCTTCCCAGTGACTAAGTATTATTTATTATTTACTGTAATTTTTATTAATTAGGGCTCTCTTGGCTGTGACAGGAACTACAACCCAAATTGATTTAAGCAGAAAAAGGACACAACTGATTTATGTGGGATTCAAAGGCTGAAATCACATGTCAAGAATTCAGTCACTCTCTCTCTCTGCTGTTTGACTGTTTGAACTTCTCTGGCAAAAAGCGGGGAGAATTTGTCTGAGAATAACACTTAACACATATAAATTAAGGAACGTGGACAAAATCTTGGCAGCTAAGAGGTCACCAGTACTTCCCAGCTAAAATGCTATGACTGTGTTCCTGCCAACAAAATTAGATCAGAGTTCTGGTAAGGTAACCTGTCATTTCAAACCCTCTATAGTCTTTATCTTCCCGTGAACATCATGCACTCCCTACACCCGAGTTAAATTCCCTTCATCATTTTCTTACTATATGGTCGGTCTTGAATTCAAGTTTTTGCTCACATGATCAAACCATAGGTCATGTGATATGTATTTTGGCTTTATTATTGTTTCTATTTTATGTCTCCATTTCTTAATTATTTTGTCACACTTGTAATGTGTACTATTACATTTTTTCTTAAACAAGATAGGTTACAATGAAACTAGTAAATGAAAATTTGAAGCTTTCTAGAACATTGCATCCCTCCTTCATTTTCTCCCTACTCTTATTTCCAGTGTCTTACCTCTTAATGAAGCCTTCCTAGATATGAAAGGCTTAGGGTAAACCTCCAGTCCCCTAAAATTACTCAGCAAATTTTTTGTCCATTTTGACATATTTAACCTTATCGCCTTTTACCTTAAATTATGTTTCTCTCTTTTCTACTTAAATATAAACCTTGAGAAAACTGGAATTTTTGGTCATTTCACTCTTACCATCTAATCCCTACCATCTAATAGTTTCTTGCATCAAAGGTATCAAATAAACTAAACAAAAACAGAGAGGGAGGAAGAGAAAGAACTGAAGGAGAGAATATTGTAATGTTATTCTTTCTATGTCTGCATATCATTCTTGTCTTTCTACAGCCAGCACAAAAACTACATTTATTTTCAGGATTAGGACCAATATCATTCATCCTGATATGTAGTTGAAAATATCTTTCTGACAGCAACATAAGGAACCTGCTTTATTATCCCAGCAAAATCATGATCACCTTATACTTCCAAGTGAGATGGTGTTTGAGGGTTTATTCATCCTTCCACATCATGTTCCAGCAATTACTATGTGATATTTTTATCAACACACATATACATTTAAGTAGGTCTGTAATTAACAATAGTCATTTTAATACATGAGGATTGGTTGATAAAATCTTGTAGTAGCCATCTTATCATTGGTGACAGAAGAGTCAAATCCTATTGACTGAAGGGTTTGGAGACTCATGTCGTGATGAGAATAGCAAGAATGAAGAGTTGTGAGAAGCAAGACTAGAACGCTGAGTGATAAAGATCGAAAATGGAAGCTGTAGATAGTGAACTGGGGGAATTAAGGCTAGGAAAAGTGGAGTCAAGGAAGTCAAATGGTGACAGCAGCTTATTTATTTTGCCTATTTTCCTTGACTCTTATAGTAGAAACTCTTTTTGTGGATGTATTTGCACTTACTGAAGATAATAATACAAGATTTCCCCCTATTTCCTGGTTTCAGAAACTTGGAAGGGAAGTTTCACGTATTTTACTGCTGTCTTACCCCTTGGAGATTTCTGTTGCACTAGTATGCTCTGTCTTCAACTGTATTGGTTTGGTAAGTGCACATCTGCTCTCTGACAAATCAAGAGATGTTGATTTCTAGCACACACATTCTATAAAGAGATGATACAATACGTTCGAACTCATGAAACTTGAATATGTGACAATATTTCTTTAACATTTTTCCTTAATATTTATAGTTATCAAAGTAATACCTGAAACTCTCGGGTAAAATTAGAGAGTAAACTGTTATTGTCCTCATCATATCCACACATCCAGATCCACACAAAAAAGACACAACACACATGCAGACCCGCACATGCAGTTTTCTTTTTTACTAATTGTGTGATCCTATTCATATTGCTTTATCACATGCCTTTTCCTCAACTATCATAAACTTACCTTTCCACGATAAAACAAGGCCTTTTAGTAGCACCATACTTTTCCTTAGTATTTATTTCAGCTATTTTTGCTGCATATTTACTTTTTTCCAGTTTTTTAAAAATTATAAACAATTATCTTTGCATATAAGATTAGTATTTCTGTAGGTAGTTGATTCCTAGAAGTGTCATCACAAGTTTGGTATCCCAAAATGCCGTCATAATCCACAGTACTACAGAAGTTCTTGAGAATGATTAGTTTCTCACAAGCTTAAAAAAACTAGGTACCTACATTCATTCATTCTTTCACAAACATTTATGGAGGGCCTACTCTTTACTAGGCATTAAATAGGCACTAAGAATGTAATGATTAACAAGACAGCATCCTTACCATCAGGAAGCTTGCATTTCAGTGGAAGAGAAAGACAATTAACAAACTATATATATATATATATATATATATATACACACATATATATNTATATATATGTAATATATATAAATAATTTAAGGAAGTGGAAAGTGTTATGGACCAAAATAACGCAGAGTAAAAAGACTCAGCAAAGATTATTTTTACATAGGATAGTAAGGAAAGGTTTCCATGCAGGGACTAACTGAAGTGCAGAAGGAACTAAGAGACTACATGGAAAAAACAGTTTTCTAAGCAGAGGAATGGGTGGGGCTTCCAGAACGGTTGAGTGAGGATATAGTAAAGCTCCCTAAAAATAAATGCTAAAACTGGACAAACTGTCAGTAAACAATCTTTTAAAGATTCTGGAAATTTACCAAGGCATAAAAAATATTGAGAAGTGTTTACTGAAGGAAATTTACTAAACCTCACCGAGAACAGTGGGGGTCTATGACATTTTAGTTTGGTGCTGCTCCAATTCCGCCCAGCCTCCGCTCTCAGGTTCCCTTCTGTAGAAGTTTATGTGGGTGGGTCAGACTGTGAGGATTGGTTTTTATTTGGGTTAGAGTACAGAAAGTTTCCTGAGCAGGAGCGTTATTAACACAGTAGTCATCTTAGGGGCCAAAAATCTAGGAAAGCCAATATAATGCCCAGCCTAACTGAGCTCATAATACTTGTTCAGGTAGGAAACTGATTGGCATCCAGCCAGAAACTTAGCATGGAGATTCTGAGAGCAAGAGAGCCCAAGTGGGCCTTGGTAATATCCTACGTATCCTTGTTTCCTGGAAGATTAAAAGTGTGCATGGGGCTAGGCTATGCATGCGTTAGGACACTGGAGAGGGTCCTCGTGAACTACTCACCCCTGGCTGAATAAGACACCTTACAAACACAAATTAAAAGCTGGGGCAGATTTACAAACAGCCTAAACTTTGAATACACTGATTCATTGACGAAGGCTGGAAATAAAGAGCATCAGGTAAAGGTGATTACACAGATGACTATAAAAACAATATAAATATCTTTTGTGTGTCTGTTAACTGATTTAAAAGACAATTGCATAGACTGCATTGGACTCACCTACACAACCGAAAATAATCTCCTTTTTTTAAAGTCATGCTATTATCAGCCTTAATTCCATCTGTCACAATGACTGAGCTCCAACTCATAGCATGAAAGCAGCCATAGACACTATATAAATGAGTGGATATGGCTTTACTACAATAAAACTTTACAAAACAGGCAGTGGGCCAAATTTGGTCCACATGCCGTAATTTGACAACCCCTGTTCTATAAATATTTATTTTCTCCTTTTTTTCTGAAATTTTAAGAAATAAGTTCACAAAATCAATAACTATAACTCTATTGTTGAGTGTATGACATGTAGGTGTAGTATGACAATAATGGCACAAAAGAAGGTGGAAGGAACCAAGCTATAAGAGAACATAGTTTCTATATTTTACTGGAATTAAATTAGCATTCATCTGAAACTGATTGTGATAAATTAAGATGTACATTGTAGGGGCTCCTGGGTGGCTTAGTCGGTTGGGCGTCCGACTTTTGCTTAGGTCATGATCTCGCAGTTTGTGGGTTCGAGCCCCGCGTCGGGCTCTGTGCTGACTGCCAGCTCAGAGCCTGGAGCCTGTTTCAGTCTGTGACTCCCTCTCTCTCTGACCCTCCCCTGCTCACGCTGTCTCTCTCTCCTAGAAATAAATAAAACATTTAAAAAAAATTTTTTAAAAGATGTACATTGTAATTCCTAGACTAATGACTAAAAACACTGAAAAATTATAATAAAATAAGATCAACAAAAAAATTAGGATAATATACTGAAAGTATTAACAGGTAAGGGAGGAACATAAAAGAACACAAGACCTATAGACAACAAATAGCAAAGTATTAGACACAAATCCAACCATTTCAATAATAACCTTAAACTAAAACTGCACTGAGATATTAAATTTCCTAACAGAATGATTAAAATTCAAAATACAATTCTAACTAATGATAATGACTATGGATAAGAGAAATCTTTCACTCCTACTTGGAATATAAATTATTACAACAACTTTGGAAACTTTTGGGGCATTATTATGGAAAGTTAAGATGTACATACCTGATCAGTAATTTTAGTTCTTAGTATATACCCAACAGAAATGTGTGTGGGTATGAACTAAGATATACTTCCAGGAAAATATCAATATTAATTGAGGTATGTTACTCTAATAAAATTCTACATAGTAATTAAAGTAAATCGTACCTATACTTAACATGGATGATTCTCATATATATAATGTTAAGTATAGAAAGTCAGACTCAAAGAATGCATCCTTTATGATGTATGATGTTTGAAAGCAGGCGAAACTAAAGCTGATGCTTATAATGTTTATGGAGGGATGCAAGCCAGTAAAAGTAGAAAGAAATGATGAATTACTGAAAGTCAAAATGACAGTTACTTTGGGAAGGAAGAAATGGGTAATAATTGGGAAATACCATAACAAGGTAACTTGCAAGGTGCTGGCATCTCTTCATTTTCAAGAATATTTTGTTGTTGTTAAAGTCTGGAAGTATGTCAAAAGATACCACTGCATGGTAGAAATTAAGAGAATGGCTTGAAGTAGAGTCGGGACAGAAAGAGGATAAATGGAACTTTAACATTTTAGTCTATGAACATCAGTACTGCTTATATTTTTTTTAAAAAAAAACTAAGTATTATATGTATGATCTTAGGAGGCATGATATGATTTATATGAAGTTAATTTTTTTTTCAGAGTCATCATGAAGATACTCTCACAGCTGTCACAGAGGAAATTGAGAGTACTTTCTAGAAACCTTAGAAATGTGAGATTTTCCCTGGCCCTCATACCTGTTCTGGGCCCTAATGATATCTCTGTATAACACAGCTGCTACAAAGCCCGCATATTTTGTGCAAAAGAAAATACAAAACAAGTTGGATTTTTCTTCTCGGTATTCAAGAAATTCCTCTGCACATATTTTTGTAGGTTCCACGTAGAAAGCTTTTCCCTATTGAAATATGTTATTATGATGGGAAAAAAGTATTTTCTAGGTACTCTCAACCTGTCAACCCTGTCTTAACTCTGAAGCTGTCAACTCTCCCTAAGAGAGCTTTTGTAAGAGACCGTAAAACAGGTCTGTGACTGTCTCTAGGGTACAGGCTATAAACACGTGGCTCATGATACTACGTATTTCTCAAGAAAAATTTAAAATATTTATACCCCTACAAGTAAAGAGTACATTTCAGTATGAGTTCTTCTACCTGAACTAGCTTCTACTCGAACAAAGTACGAATCCAAAGTCCTTCAACTCATAGTCCCTTCATTGTTCTTCTTTGACTGTTTCTCTCATTAAAGTTCCTTTCTGCCCTGAAAGTCTCTGCTGTCTTTCTTCCCTTTCATTTTCCTTGTTTCTTTATTTCTTACCGTTGCCTGGATCATCTGTTCAATTGCTTTTCAAAGTGAACAGGCTGCTTTTCCATAATCAGGAGAACCTCCCAAGAATCTGTTCTGAATTCACATTCCCCCCCTCTTCTAATAGGAAACAGCACTACAGAAAGCCTTGCTCAGCGGTATCAATCATGCCAGTGAGTTCATGTAGCTCTCTTATAAATGTGCTGCTGTTTTTTGTTTGTTCTCTGCCTTGTCTCTCAGAAAGTTTCATCAATTATTATAAAAAGAATTCATGGGTCTAAGAATTTCAATTCAACACAGATTGAGTGTATTCTGTGTGCTAATGATTATATTAAACTCAGGAGTATCAAAGATTAATAAGAGACCTCACCACAAAGAGTTGTTTTGTTTTGTTTTAGGAGAAGAAACAAACAGGTAACAAATCCAGACTATGCAGTGTGATACATGTATTAACACAAGTATGAAAAAAATGAAGTAGAACAGAAGAGATAATGATCCTTCTGTTGGGAAATAAGAGGAAATAAAGCTTTATGAAGGACATGGCCTCTGAGCAGGGGATTAATTGTAGTTTATGAAGCAGATTGGAAGGTGGGAAGACATTTCAAATGAGATTAGCTCATGCAAAAACCAAAGTGTGAAAAAGATCATAGTATATTCTAATAGCTAAAATAAATATATATCATTAAAACACAATGACAAAAAGGAATAGGTCACGTAAAAGTTGGAGAGGGAAGAAGAGGCCAGATACTAAGTCAAATCATCAAAGATTGATGACTAAATTCTATTGAACTATATCTTGAAGATAGTGGGAAGCCATTAAAGAGATTTTAAGTAGGGAATGACTGGATTGGTTTTATTTTTTAGGAAAAAGAATTGAATAGGGAGAAATGCATTAAAAAGGATAAACTTGATAAGAACATCTAGGGTGTGGGAGAGAGTAATGGAAACTATTGCAACGATTCAGACAGGTAATGAGAAAGAGGGTAAGTTTTAGCTATAATGACTGATTAAACATAGGTTATGAAGGAAAAAAAGAATCTAAAATACTCCCCCTCCCCAGTTTCTGGATTGAGTGATACCTACAGTGATACAAAATGTAGAAGACACAGCAGATTTGAATCATCTGATAAGTTCTATTTTTGGATAAATTGAATTTGAGATAACTATGAGACATTAAAGTAGATCTATTAGGCAGTTCAAAATACATACTTGGGAGTTGAGTAAAGGTTAACTATATAGAGGTTAATTTTGGTAGTAGCTAAAAATAATGGAAATGAGAGTTTCCATTTTCAGCAATTAAGGATTAGTTTCTTGCAGCCCAAGCCTCCTACAAAGAACTCAACAAAGGCAAGCCAAAATTTTAAAACACCATCTGTTCGAAGATACCTGAGATCTAGGATTTAAGGGAGCTGGGATTTAAGGAGCTAAGATTCCAGAGTTGAAAACAAGACACAATCCAAGCTTTTGGCATAGCTTTTCTGCCAGATGCATTTTCGGAATCACAAACAACAGATGGGAGGTTAAGAAGCTGAGAGGAATTTCCAGTGTTCTTTTGGGGTGTGAAGACAAGTACTTGGAGCTCAGGCTCACTGAAGAGTGAGAAACTCATAAACACCCAGAATTTTATGTTGTGTACCCTACAAGGGTTATATCCTAACAGTAAAGGTGAACAAAAATGGGCCATCCCTCTCATAGGCTGATGCTGAGACCCAACCACCTCAGTTCCAGATTGTACTAAAGTGAGCTTCTCTAAATCTAACATTCTACCAACACAAAAATTTCAAGAGGAAAATAGTATTATTCTGAGTATCAAGTTATCCCTATAGTTTTTCATTCACAATGGGGATTCAATCAAAACCAGAATTTAAAAAAAAATGAAATCCAAGGGACACCACAGATAGATCCATATAACAGAATTATAAAGTCTTAAATAAGATTTCAGCAGAGAAATGAAAATTATAAAAAAGAAATGGAAATGAGAAATGACATAACAAATTAAGATCTAAATATATGAATGTAACAGCTATTAAACATAACTGAAAGAAACAAACATAACATAAGGAAATCAGTGAGCTAAAAGAAAAACTAGAAGGAAAAATCAGACTGAAGGATTGACAAAACTATTGAAAATGCAGTGTGGGGAGTGGAAAGAGTAAGAGACATATGGGATTGATGAAAAGTTCTAATACCATGTATTTGGGATTTCAGGAGACTAGAGATAAAAGCAAATAAGTAATATTTGAACAGATTATATCATGGGAATCTTTCCAAGTTGATTTAAAAATAACAAATCATAGGTTGGCTCAGTCAGTTAACCATCCAACTTTGGCTCAGGTCATGATCTCTGTGCTTGTAAGTTCAAGCCCCACATCAGGCTCTGTGCTGACAGCTCAGAGCCTGGAGTCAGCTTCACATTCTGTCTCCCTCACTGTCTCTCTGCCCCTCCCCCACTCACACTCTGTCTCTGTCTCTCTCTCTCTCTCTCTCTCAAAAATAAACATTTAAAAAAATACTGTAAAAAAACAACAACAAATCATGGATTCAAGAAGGGTTATGATCCTAAATTGAGTAAATATAAAGAAACCTACATCTAAGGACACATCATAGTAAAACTGCAAAAAACAGCCACAGAGAGAACAGTCGTAAAAAGTAAACAAGGTGAAAAGACAGTTTACCTTCATAGAACAGCAATAAAAAAGAATGGTAGCCCACTTGTTAACAAATGCCAAAAGTCATCAACATTGAATGGAAAGTTCAGTAAGTGTTCTTAAGACAAAAGGGAAAGGATCCCACATGGAAACTTAAAGAAATAAGAAGGGAAAAAGTAAAATGAAATAGGATAAACACCTGAGTAAAGATAAATGAACATGACCATATAAATAATTTCTAGGCATACTAACATATATTTAAAAGAGAACTTAAATTGCACAAGACAGGTGATAAATAATTAATGTGTTCTAGGGCCTTTGCCTCGTCTGGAAAACAGTAAAGAACTAATTTATAACATCCCTTAATAAGTTGAGGGAGGGTGGATGTTGTAATCTCTTAAAGAATAATAAAAGATTGTATAGCAACCTAATAGTTTATAAAACTGAAATAAAAATTTGTGAGAAATCCAAAAGAAGGCAAGAAAGGAAAGAAAAGAAATAGAGGTAGACAAACTAGAATTAGGGTAAATATTAAAGCAAGAAAAATTCTTAAGATGAAGAGAAAATTTCATCAAAAGTGTCAATCCATCGGAGATATAATTCTACATTTAAATGTAAATACTGACACTCATTAAAATACATAAAGCAAATGTTGAACTAAAATGATGAATGGACCATCCATGATTATACTGGGAAGGTTTTCGTAACTTTTCTCAGTAATTGATGGGAAAAGCAGACAAAAAAATCAGAGTATAGGTTTGAATAAAACATAATACTATCCACCCACCTGGATGGCAAAAATAAAATAAAATAAAATAAAAGAATGATAGAATCAACTCTTTTAGATCATTTGGAGAACCTGTAACTTATATACCCTGCTTGTAGAAATACATAAATTGTTAGAGCCACTTGGGATAACAGTTTGAGAATATATAATACTAGAAACTCCATTCCTAGGTTTATAGCCTGAAAACTAGTATATATATGTTCAACAAAAGACAAGATTCATAGAATCAGTATTCCAAAGCCCAACTGAAAAAAATCTAAAATTCCAATCCAAATACTCGTCAACAATAGAATGGATTAATGTTTAACAAAAATATCAAACACAAAGTATTATATACTTCAGGACTCAGTTTGCTTAAAGATCATAGCAAATAAAAGACCTTTTGGAAGTCAATATAGTAGTAACTTTTCACAAGAAAGAATGGATATTAAACAACACACTTCTTAATAATCCACAAGTCAGACAAGAAGTCTCTAAGGGAATTTTTTAAAAACCATTGCATTTTTACACATTAACAATGACCTAACAAAGAGAAATAAAAGAATCCCATTTATGATAGCATCAAAAACAAAATACTTAAGAATAAATTTAACCAAGGTGGTGAAAGATGTGTATGCTGAAAACGTTAAAATTGAAGAAGACACAAATAAATGAAAAGATTCCCCATGTTCTTGGAAGGGAAGAATTTATAGTGTTTAAATATCCATACTATTGGAGCGCCTGGGTGGCTCAATCAGTTGAGCGTCTACCTCTTGATTTTAGCTTAGGTCATGATTCCAAGGTTGTAGAATCAAGCCCTGTGTTGGATTCTATGCTGAGTGTAGAGCTTGCTTAAGATTCTCTCTCTCCCTCTGCCCTTCTCCTTGGTTTATGCATGCTCTCTACCTCAAACACTATATATGTTTCGGGGCACCTGGGTGGCTAGGTTGGTTAAGCATCCAACTTCGGCTCAGGTCATGATCACACGGTTTGTGGATTCAAGCCCCACATCAGGTTCTGTGCTGACAGCTCAGAGCCCGGAGCCTGTTTCAGATTCTGTGTCTCCCTCTCTCTCTGTCCCTCCTCCACTTGTGCTCTGTCTCAAAAATAAAAAAAAACAACAAAAAAATATATATATATTTCCATACTACTTAAAGAGATCTGCAGATTCAATGCAATCCATCAAAATTCCAATGGTATTTTTCTAAGAAATAGAAAAAACTACCATTTAATTCACATGGAACCACAAAAGACCACAAATAGCCAAAGCAATCTTAAGAAAGAAAAACAAAGTGAAGGCATCACACTTCCTGATTTTAAGTTATATTAAATTATACACATATCCTCTACTTTTGTCCATCTTTTGTCACTTTGCTTTTACAAAAGACCTACATTAGTGCCTGTTTTCACTAACAAAGAAATCCAAAGAAGGAATTTGCTTCAACTAAAAAGGACAAAAAGTGAAAATAATGTTTAGCATTTGTTTTGCAGGGAGCCATTATAGAGGCATTGTGCATCCTGAGCGGTAACAGAAGCCATGTTCCTTCCCCAGAGAAATATACTTAGCATCTCAGCATCAAGCCACCATAACGTTGAATGGTGTCTGTGAGCATCTGTGCTTTGTCTCGACTTATTTTGTGCATCCATTAACAAGATGTATCCTAAAGTATCAGAAAAGCCTAAGAGATTATTTTCAGCGTCTGGGAACATTCAAAATGTGTTCCATGTAAGTGGATGGTGATTATTTCTTTGCTTTATACCATTTTGGCTTAGGAATTAAAATAGTGTGGTACTACTAGCATTAAAATAGACATAGACTGATGGAATAGAATGGGATAACGGAAATAAATCTTCACATATTTGGCCAATTGATTTTTGACAAGGTTGCCGAGACCATCCAGTGGGGAAAAGACAGTTTTGAACAAATGATGCTGGGAAAACTGGATATTCACATGCAAAAGAATGAACTTGGATCCTTACCGTATATCATATACAAAAATTAACTCAAGGTAGAACAAGACCTAAGTTTAAGAGATAAGTTCTATAAAGTTCTTAGGAAAAAATACTGTAGAAATTTTTCATGACAAATTTTTCAACAATTTCATCTGGGTACAACACCAAAAGCACAGACAACAAAAAAATAAATTGAACTACATTAAAATTAAAATCTTTTGTGCATCAAAGGACACTATAAAAAAGTGAAAAAAAAAACAACCTACAGAATGGGAGAAAATATTTGCTAATTATATATATGACAAGAGATTACTATCCAGGATATATAAAAATTCCTATGACTCAACAACAAAACATTCAATAATGGGCAAAGGATTAATAAAAACTCCTCCAAAAAGGTACAGATGGTCAATAAACATAAGGAAATATGTTTAACATCACCAATCATTAGTAAAATGCAAATCAAAACTACAATGATCTACCACTTCACACACACTAGACTGGCTATTATTTAAAATAACAAATGTTGGTGCGTATGTAGTGTTGGAACACTTGTGCTTTGCTGGTGGGAATATAAAATGTAGTCTCTGGAGAGCAGTGGAATTAAACAAAAAAATTAAACAGCCTTACCATACATTCCAGCAACCCCACTTCTAGGTGTATATCCCAAGAAATTGAAAGCAGGGACTCAAACAGATACATATAAACCAATGTTCAAAGCAATAGGATTCACAGTAGGCAAAACATGGGAACAACCTAAGTATTCATCAACAGATGAATGGATAAACAGAATGCAATCTGTACATTCAATGAAATAGCATTTAGTTTTACAAAGAAATGAAATTCTGATGCATGCTGCAGCATGAATGAACCTTGAGAACATTATGCCTAGTTAAATATATAGACATAGAAGGATAGGGACGACTGGGTGGCTCAGTCGATTAAGCATCCCACTTCAGCTCTGGTCATGATCTCACGGTTTGTGGGTTCGAGCCCCACATCGGGCTCTGTGCTGACAGCCAGCTCAGAGCCTGGAGCCTGTTTCAGATTCTGTGTCTCCCTCTCTCTCTGACCCTCCTCTGCTTACACTGTCTCTCTCAGAAATAAATTTTTAAAAATCAGAGAGAAAAATATTGTATGATTCCAATTACTAAAGGTATCTAGAATAGTGAAAATCATAAAGGCAGAAAACAGAATAAAGATTACCAGGCACTAGAAAGGGAGAATAGGGGAAGTTATATTTTAATGGCTATAGAGTTTATGTTGGAGATGAGGAAAAAGTTTTGGCTACAGGTAATGGTGATGGGTATATAGCATTGTGAATGTATTTAATGTCACTGATTTGTACACTTACAAATGCTTTAAATGATAAATATTATGTATATTGTACCACAATTTTTTAAAAAGATAATACAATGAGCTTTTAGATTTTAATATAGGTGAATATCTTCATGATCTTGAGGCAAGATTGTGGTCTATTCTATATATGAAAATGGCATGTCCCATCAAGAAACCCAGGTCCAGCAATCCAAACGTCCACAAGAAACCAGGTATCAATCTTTACAAAATAGTGGCCAGATGATATCTTAGAAATCCCAAGCCTTCTATAAAGGCCCTCAAAATCAGAATTAAGAAACCAAATCACAGAATTAGTCAAACAAAAGCCCTTAAAGTTTGTAAACTAAATTGGTAAGTTTAGTTTAAGAATCTTTCTAATTGTAATTTCTGAAGATAATGAAAATAGAAGGGACCCTAGGGAAGAATATCATTTAAGACCAAAATATAAGGCCATGCAAGGGAGTCCACAGGAGTCCAAAGAGAACTAGGAGTGAATCAAGTGTTGGAAAGTAAGGAAAGAGATCAATAAGTGGCATAAACAAACAAAACTACAGTTGTTTTAACCATAATAACTTAAAATAACTGTTAATTATGTATTTCTAACCCTTACGATTAACGCTTAAACATAGTTTCTAATACTGCCAAGCCACATTTGTACTATTTTGACTAAAAACTTAAATATTCCTGGGGCAGCTGGATGGCTCAGTTGGTTGGGCATTGGACTCTTGATTTCAGCTCAGGTCAGGATCCCAGGGTCCTGGGATCAAGCTCCGCATCCAGCTCCAGGCTGAGTGTAGAGACTGTTTGATAGTCTCTCCCTTCCTCTTCCCTTGTCCTGCGCTAGGCATGGGCACTCTCTCTCTCCTGAAAAAATATAAATAGATGATAGATAGATGGCAGATAGATAGATAGATAGATAGATAGATAGATAGATAGATAAAAGTTCTTAATGGTACCTGGCCCCATGGAGATGGCCCTAAAATTAATATTCCAATCTATTAGTTGTTGGGAGCTGATTACAACAAATTTTAAGTTTGTTGATTTCGGTTTTCAGGGTAAGTGAATGTGGGAGGTACACAGAACATAGATGATTTCATTGTGCAGAAAAACAATCTAAGGAAGAGGGTAGATAAATATTTTGTCCCCAAGCATTCATGTATCTGATGGAACGGAGACTTAAGGACCAAAGCCCAGGTTTGCCGACCAGTACTCTTTCCACTACACTGTGTCGAGATTAAAGGTTGAAAGACTTTCGCTGACACTAACCCAGCAGAAAAGTGGAGATGAGGACATTGGTTTGATGGGGAGGTCTCAGCGGAGGCGGTCAGGGGATCGGGAACGGCCCGGATCCGTGGTCAGAGCGCCACGCTAGCCCAGGCAGGAGAAGGTTGGCCTGTGCCACTCTCTCCCCTCCGCTCCGCATCTCACGCCCGGCCGGTATCCTGGGAGCCTGCGCTCGGCAGAACTGGGAAGGCCCCGCCGTGCAAGGGTCCGCTCGGGGCCCCTCGCGCTGTCCCCACAAGTCACGCTCTTGGCTCCAACCGCAGCGTTAGGACCCCGCGAGGCGAAATGAGGGGCGCCGCTGAAGAAGCGGTGCCCACTGGGCAAGTGCTCCCCAAAGGACTCCCGGAGCTGGACGGCACTGAACTAAGGCCACCACCTGTGAGATCAAGCCCCTCTGGCCCTGTAATCAAGTGCCCGCAGGGATCCATGGTCCGTGGGGACCACTCTGAGAACAGGTGTTCCCAGTGCTAGCTCTAGTTTGAGTTTCAGTTCTCTGCCAATTTCTCTTATTTGCCTCCCCCTCTCCCCCAATTCAATACAATCCTACGGAGTTGGTTTTTGTTTTTGTTTTTTTGCTGCGTTTTGTTTGCTGCTGAGGAAACAGCCTTTGAAAGAATAAGGGACATGGGCAAGGCCAAGTAGGAACTGGTAAGGACAAAATTTGAACTTCAGCTTGACTCTTTCCATTATACCTTTCTACATTTTCTCAGTTTCAAGCGCTGACAGGCCGTGTCAGGGGCAACTCAAAGCCATAAGATTTCCCGGTTTGTGTAAATGGAAGGGAAAGTTTATAAGTGAGGAATTTAAAGACAGGTCTTAGACTTCAGGTATGGTTATGGATAAGAGGCTGAAGAAAAAAAGAACCATAAGACACTGGAGATCCTGGAAAGCAGATTCCCAAAACCGTGTGAGGAAAGTTAGAAGACAAGGCCATTTAAAAAAATAAAATAGAAGAACCTTTACTGCAAGAAACAGAAACTATCTCTTACTAGTTTAAGCACAGTGAAGATCTATTTATCATAATATGTGAATAGATATGTTTACATAATGTAAGGGCAAGAAGTCAGCCAGTTTTCCAAAAGAAACTGGAAGGGGAAAATTAAAAGCCATCAGAAACTCAGGAAGTTCTGTTCCTTCTGCATCTCTTCATTTCTTTGGGTGTCCTTTCCATTCACCTCACTCTGGAAACTCACCTCTCTTCCACTTTGTCCATTAGGCTGGTGCGTGACAAACCACTCTTCCCAAGGTTTTCTATCTTCTCATCAAGAGACCAGCCCAAACAACCCAGGAAAGAGTATATACTATGAACCCAATTTAAGTTAGATGCTCACATTTGACCCAATCAGCTAGGATCAAGGGAAAATCCTCATGGATGTTAAATATGCAGTCTAGAGAGGAGTGATAGAAGTTAATATAGAAATCTTAAAGGTTGTCCACAATTTTAATGGTAGCTGTCTTTTCTTTTTAATTGTCTTATGTATTGAACACTTCCCTTGCATTTTTGTAGATCTCTAACTTGTGAAGCTCACCTTTCCAAACTAGAATATATGACATTTTCTTTTTCAGCTTCCCTTGCAACCAGTATAGGCATGTGGATAGATTCTGCCAGTCAAGTACCCCTGGACCAGATTTTAATTTGGTGAGAAATAGCGTGGAGTAAGGGAACAAAGCACAGCAAACAAAAGTCCAGTTTCCCTGACATCATGAATGTGGGGATATGGGTAATTCCTAGAGGGATTGATGGATCAGGGAAGCCACCCCATAACAATTTGCTACAGTCCAATTTCAGGTTGGCAAATTAATAAAACTATTTGAGAAATAATTATTGGATTTTTTTCCAAGATAGCACCCTTAATGGTTTGATGAAAAACATCTCTCAGGGGACTACAAAACTGAAAAATTAGCAACTCTAGACATAGATTTTCCTCTTAATTTTAACCCAAGAAAATAATTAATATTAACTTGTCCTCATATTTTCCTGCAGAAAAGAAACACATTTATCTTCCCATTTCTCTACTGTATCTTAGTGAAAAATGCCAAGACGTCATCAGCGGATAAGACAGGAAACAAGATTGTTGGGGGTAAGAGCAAATTGCTTCTAGAACAAATAAGTGACTGTAGCGTTGCAGTTTCTAAATGCAAAACTGAGGAGATGTTAACCACCTCTCTTATGAACTTTCCAAATGAAGGAGAGTTGATGGTTATGTAATGCCTGCATTTTCCACATACAAGCTGATCATATAAGCTGTATATCAGGCTGAAGTTGAATAAAGCAGAGAGTATTAATGTGCTACATTTAAATAACTGCAAACCATTACAGCCTAGTCATACTACCAGAAAAATATACTCTGAGTCTGGAAATGAGTAGAAAATCCCTTTTGGGCATCTAGAAATTATTTCATGCTAAGCTAATGATAACATGGCCCCAAATGAGATGGTCAGATTATAGAAATTATATTCAAGAGAAGCTGCTTTGTGGAGTGTGACCACAGTGGCACTATGTTCTTGACTTCATCCCTCAGACATGCCACCGTTTTCTGAATCAGGTCCCATAAAATGCAACAGGTATATCCTTTTGCATTACCTACCCATTTTGCTGGATGATAGAGTCCGATTAGGAATCAAACCTACAGGATTAAAGCTTGGTCCAGGAACATTCTCAATATCTCAAGTCTATTATTGCCTTCACTTATATAAGAGCTACCTGATCCTCTGCCAGAATTGAATGAAGACCTTACATTAAAGGCAAACAATGAACCCAAAATTTCCTCTCCTCATTCCCAATATTATGATATTAAAGATTTTTATTTCTAACCCCCTTGCCCATTTATCTGGTCTGGGAGTTGAGATGGAATAGCTAAAGTGTCTGAGAATAAATAGAACTGTTGCTGGCTACATTACTGCCCTTCTAATGAGAACCACCATTACCCAAGGGTTCAGGTCTCATTTCATTCAATAAAACATACCAGCTTCCAGCATCCAGGACAAGATGGAGTAGACGCACTTCTCCCTATTCCTATCACTAATTACAGCTAAAACTTTGGACAAATATAAGAAGACTCCTAGAAGTAACAAGGCCATTACCCCCATGTCCTTGCCAACGTAATACAAGAGAAGATTTGCTGAAATAGAAGATTTAACCTGTACTAAAATACATAAGCATAAAATTTACCGTCAAACCCATCTTTAAGTGTACAGTTCAAGGGCATTAAATATATCCACACTGTTGGTCAACCATCACCACTGGTGGTTTCTCCACAGAACTCTTTTCATCTTGCAAAACTAAACCTCTATACCTATTAAACACTCCCTGTCCCTGCCCCTAACCCCTAGCAATAACAGTTCTACTGTCTCTGTGAATTTGACTGCTCTCATACTTCAGATACTTGGAATCATGTAGGACTTGTTCTTTTGTGATTAGATTATTTCTTAGCATAATGGGTTCCAGGTTCATCCACGATGTAATTTATGTCAGAATCATCTTGTTTTCAAGGCTGAATAATACTCCATTGTGTGTATAACTACACTTTGTTTATCCATTCATCTGTCAATAGACACATGGGTTGCTTCCACCTTTTGGCTATTGTGAATAATGCAGCTATGAACATAGGTATAAAATAGTTCCTCAAGTCCCTGCTCTCAATTCTTTTATATATACATGTAGGAATGGAAATCCTGGGTCATATAATAGTTCTAAGTTTAACCTTTAAGAAATGGCCAAACTCTTTCCATTATAGACAGCAGTAACATTTTACTTCCCACCAATAGCACACAAAGGGTCCAATTTCTCCACATCATCTTCAGCATTTGTATTCTTTCTTGATGATAGCCATCCTAATAGGTATAAAATGGTATGGCATTCTGGTTTTAATTAGCAATTCCCCAATGATTAGTTAGGCTGTTGAGCTTCTTTTCATGTGCATATTGGCCATTTCCATATCTTCCTTAGGAAGAAGTCAAGTCCTCTGACCATTTCTTAGTTGGATTGTATGTTTTTGTTGTTGTTGAGTGGTAGAGTTCTTTATATTTTCTGGATATTTACTCCTTCCCAGACATATAATTCACAAATTTGTCTACCATTTTGTGGGTTGCCTTACCACTCTGTTGATTGTGTTCTTTGATGCACCGATGTTTTACATTTTGACATAATCCAATTTACCTATTTTCTCAAAAATTATTGCCAAATCCAGTGTCATGAAGCTTCCCTCCTATAATTTCTACTAAGTTCTTGTTGTGTCACCCCAGCCTATTGATAGTGATTTTGGCAGGGTAAGAAACATATTTTGGCCTGAGGCGCATATTATACCAAGGTCTAGTTCCTCATTCTGATATTATACTATAAGTTACATAAGATGTAACCATTGGGAAAATTCAGGTTCAGGGTGCACAGGACCTGTACTATTTTTGCAAATTACTGTGAATTTATCATTATTTAAAAATAAAAAAGTGTTTTCTTATTATTATTTAAATTCAAGTTAGTTAACATATAGTGTAGTATTGGTTTCAAGAGTAGAATTTAGTGATTCATCACTTAAATATAATACCCAGTTCTCATCCCAACAAGTGTCCTCCTTAATGCCCACCACCCATCTAGCCCACCCCTCCACTCACATCCCCTGCAGCAACCCTCAGTTTGTTCTTTGTACTTAAGAGTCTCTTATGGTCTGCCTCCCTCTCTATTTTTACCTTATTTTTTCTTCCCTTCCTTTATGTTTACCCGTTGTGTTTCTTAATTTCACATGAGTGAAATAATATGATTCTTGTCTTTCTCTGACTGACTTATTTCACTTAGCATAATACATTCTAGTTCCAACCACATTGTTGCAATGGCAAAATTTCATTCTTTTTGATCAGTGAGTAATTTTCCATTGTGTATATCTGCCACATCTTTTTTATTCATTTGTCAGTTGATGGTCATTTGGACTCTACATAATTTGGCTACTATTGATAGCGCTGCTATAAAACTGGGGTGCACGTGCCCCTTCAAATCAGCATATTTGTATCCTTTTGCATAAATACCTAGTAGTGCAATTGCTAGGTCATAGGGTACTTCTATTTTTAATTTTTGGAGGAACCTCCATAATGAAATCCCTGTCAAAATAACACTAGCATTTTTCACAGAACTAAAACAAACAACTCTAAAGTTTGTATGGAACCAGAAAAGACTCCGAATAGTCAAAGTAATGTTGAAAAGAAATCTGAAGCTGGAGGCATCACAATTCCAGATGTTAAGCTGTATTACAAAGCTGTAACCATCAAGACAGCATGGTACTGGCACGAAAACAGACACATAGATCAATGGAACAGAATAGAGAACCCCAAAATGAAGCCACAAATGTATGGCTAACTAATCTTCAACGAAGCAGAAAAGAATATACAGTGGAAAAAAGACAGAATCTTCAGCAAATGGTGTTGAGAAAACTGGACAGCAACATGCAGAAGAATGAAACTGGATGACTTTATTAACCATACACAAAAAATGAATTCAAAATGGATGAAAGACAGAAAACCATCAAAATCCTAGAGGAGAAAACAGGCAGCAACCTCTTTTACCCGGCAGCAACAACTTCTTACTAGACATGTCTCCAGAGGTAAGGGAAACAAAAACAAAAATGAACTATTAGAACCTCATCAAGATAAAAAGCTTCTGTACAGTGAAAGAAACAATCAACAAAACTAAAAGCAACCAATGGAATGGGAGAAGATATTTGCAAATAACATATCAGATAAAGTGTTAGTATCCAAAATCTATTTTAAAAATGAATCAAACTCAAGGCACAAAAATAAAAAGTTTTTCAAGATCCTGCATACTTCACTAAACTCAGACTTCAGACAAATTTATTGCATTCTATGAAACGCTACACCATTGCCATGTGGGAAAAGCCCTGTCTACCCCAAAGTCCCCTCACTTCCTTCTCCTGCCACAACCAATCAGAAGTGCCACTTAATGCATAGTATCATGTTCATGGATGGCAGAGTACTCTCCAAATGAGAGAGATATACCCACCAACTAGCTACTTTTTGGCTCTCCTCATAATCATGTATCAGAACAGAAGCCTGTGGCAAATTTCAAGTTTGTTATCCCATGTAAGAGGATCTGTGAGAAAAAGGATATCAGTGTCCCCAGGCATTGTAGAAATATGAGCAAAGCAAGAGGAACTAGGATCTGAACCCCAATATTTTAGGCTTAACTCTTGTATGTTAGTGGTGGGGGGGGCGGGTGCAAGAAGGGGTGGTTGGTTCAGCTGTGGCAGAAGGAGGCATGCCTGAGAAACAGCTATCTGAAAACCAATTGAAAGTCCCTACGGTGAGTTATGGCTCTACATAGCAAGGTTAAAACTTTCCTCCTCCTTTGGCTCAGAAACTGTCATAGCTGGTCTGGCTTCAGGGGGCAGAAATTCTCCTCAATTTCCACAACTGATAATGGTTCCTAGGAAGAGTTATAAGAAACCAGAAATCCCAAGGGTTCACTATCTCTTTCTTTGACTCTTGTTTATAAAGGACAGGGGACTCTACTACAAACCATAGTTACAGATGGGCATGGGGGTAGGTAAAACAAAAGGAATCAACCCAAATCTCAATTTTGGGAGGATGTGAGGAGAACAAGGAAGGTCAGAAATGTCAAGTCTGGTAGCCTGTAGAATGGAAGAGCTGTAAATGCAGGTATGGGCTGTTGGCCACATAGGCGCTGATGAATATTGAGGGAGATCAATTCTTTCAGGGCTCTAGGAATCATGCCATATGATCTCGTAGCTAACCAAGTAAACAAGCTTCTAGTACAATTTTGTTGGGCAATGTAAATAGTCATTGTATCTGAAAACTCTGAAAGCCTCCTGGTTTGAATTAAATATTGAGAATCCTAAAATTCTGTTAGGTCGTCACCTTTCTTCTCCATCTTGACTTTTTCTTGATGTTTGTTCCTTTCAAAGGTTGGACTAGAATAGTAGTAAGTAATTAATGGCATTCCTTCCTCCCAGGCCATACAAATAATGACTGGTCTGATTGTTCACTGCGTGGGACTGCTCTGGACATATTTGTTTACTACACAAGCTATTATATTTGGAAAAATGTATCTTCCTCTCGTAGTAATAACAGGATATGCATATTGGTCATCTGTGTGTGTAAGTGAATACTCCCTCATTGTTATTCATTAATTTATTCATCACATTTAGTGACTACTTCCGAACCAAGCAGTGTGTCAGAGATAGAACACAAAAAATTTCACAATCTCTGTTCTCAATGAATGTATTCTTATGTCTAGTTGAAAAGGAATATATCAATATGAAAAAAAACCTAGATCCTTACCAGTAATATTCCTTCATAATAAGAATATGTCTTTGTTAACAGGACACTTTTTACATGCTCCTTAGATAACAGAAACAATAGTAAGATGCATAAGGGGCATTTTGGGAAAATAGAAAATGGTTGGTGACTATTCCACTACCCATAGGCCATTTATTTTGCAAGTGGGGCAAGTAAGATGAGTGAACACAACTGCTAAAGAAATAGTGGGACATATAGAACCTATGTGGGGAAAGAAAAATGAAGTCTTTTTGTTCTGTTGATCTGAGAAGAATTTGGTGGAATTGAAAAGAAATCTCTAAAGAAAAATTTGCTATGTCTGAGAGTATGGTGGATGATGCAACATTGTCCCCACAAAATCCGAGTAAAAATCTTAATAATAATAATAACAAAAATAAGAAGGAGGAGAAGGAGAGAAGGAGAAGAAATTTCATTCAACCAGTACTTATAGAGTACCTACTATATGTCAGGTCCTGTTCTTGGTGCCTGAAATATATCAAAAAACAAAACAGATCCCAGACTTTAGGGAGATTTATTCTAGCAGGAGTAGTATGTTACAAGGGCTATGAAAGTAAAAAAGAAAAAGTAGAGTGGGGGGGTGGATGAAGTTTCTGGGAAAGTAGTGAAAAGATACAGGTTATTATTTTAAATTGGGTGGTTGAAGTCATCCTCACTGAAAAAGTTACTATTAGTCAACTATTGTTATATAAGAAACCATGATGAAACCCCGTAGTGTACAACCAGAAGTACACTGGACCCTTGAATAATGTCGAGGTTAGAGACACTCACCCCTGTGCAGTAGAAAATCTGTATATATTAATCAATATAGTACCAAAAGTCCTGGCCACAGAAATTATATAAGAAAAAGAAATAAAAGGCATCCATTTTGGTAAATAAGTAGTTAACTGCCAGTATTTGTAGATGACATGATCCTATATACAGAAAATTTTGAAGACTCCACCAAAAAACTACCAGGAGTAATAACTCAGTTCAGTATACTTGCAGGATACAATATTAATACTCAGAAATCATGAGCATTTCTATATACTAATAACAAACCAGCAGAATGAGAAATTAAGAAAACAACACCATTTAAATTACACCAAAACAACAACAACAACAACAACAACAAACCTGATTTAACAAACTTAACCAAAGAGGTGAAAGACCCATACTCTGAAAACTATAAAACATTGATGAAAGAGGGGTGCCTGGGTGGCTCAGCTGGTTAAGCATCTAACTTCAGCTCAGGTCATGATCTCATGGCTTGTGGGTTCAGGCCCTGCATAGGCCCATAGGCTGACAGCTTGGAGCTCAGAGTCTGGAGCCTGCTTCAGATTCTGTGTCTCCCTTTCTCTCTGCCCCTCCCCCACTCCTAGATTTCCTCTCTCTCTCTCTCTCTCTCTCTGTCTTTGTCTCTCTCTCTCTCTCTCAATAAATAAATAATACATAAATAAATAAATAAACATTAAAAATTTTAAAGAAAAAATATTGATGGAAGAAATTGAAGACAACACAAATGAGTGGAAAGATATACTGTGCTCATTAATTGGAAAAATTAATATTGTTAAAATGTCTATAGATTCAATGCAATGTACAGAATCGATTCAATCCCTATCAAAATACCAACAGCATTTTTTACAAAACTAGAAACAAATAATACTAAAATTTGTAGAAACCATAAAGTAACCAAATAAGTCCCTAATAGCCAAAGCAATCTTGAGACAGAAAACAAAGCTGGATGTATTACAACCTCAGATTTCAAGATATACTACAAAACAGTATGGGTACTGGCACAAAAATAGACACATAGATCAATGGAACAGAATAGAGAGCCCAGAATAAGCCCATGCTTATATAGGCAATTAATCTTTGACAAAGGAAGCAAGAATATACACTGGGGGAAAGACGGTCTCTTCAACAAAGGTACTAGGAAAACTGAGCAGCTACATGCAAAAAAATGAAACTGGACCACTTTTAACACCATACACAAAAACTCAAAATGGTTTAAAGGCCTAATGTGAGAACTGAAACCATAAAAATGCTAGAAGAGAACACAGGCAGTAATTTCTCTGAGATTAGCTGTAGCGACATTTTTCGAGACATAACTCCTAAGGAAGGGAAAGAAAAGGAAAGATAAACTGTTGAGACTGCATCAAAATAAGAAACTTCTTCACAGCAAAGGAAACCATCAACAAAACTAAAAGACAACCTACTGAATGGTAGAAGACATTTGCAAATGATATCTCCAGTAGAGGTTAATATCCAAAATATGTAAAGAACTTACACAACGCAACACCAAAAAATAAGCAATTTGATTACAAAATGAGCAGAGGACCTGAATAGACATTTTCCCAAAGAAGACATGCAGATGGCCAATAAACACGTGAAAAGATGTTCAACATGACTAATCATAAGGGAAATGCAAATCAAAATCAAAATGAGATATCACCTTACACCTATTAAAATGGCTAAAATCAAAAAGACAAGAAATAAGTGTTGACAAGGATGTGAAGAAAAAGGAAACTTGTGCACTGTTGGTGAAAGTGTAAGTTGGTACAGCCACCGTGAAAAATAGATTCAAAAGATTAAAATAGTGGGGCACCTGGGTAGCCCCAGTCATTTGAGTGCCCGACTCTTGATTTCAACTCAGGTCATGATCCCAGGGGCTTGGTATTCTCTCTCTCTCCCCCTCTGCTTCTCTCCCCGCATTGCTCTCTCTAAAATTAAAAAAATCATAAAAATAGAAATACCATGTGATCCAATAATTCCACTATTGAGTATTTACCCAAAGAAAATGAATACACTGATTCAAAAAGATATATGCTCCCCTGTATTTACTGAAGCATTATTTACAATAGCCAAGATATGGAAGCAACCTAAATATCCACTAATAGACGAATGGTTGAGAAAGAGTTGGTACACACACACACACATATACACATACATGCACACAATGAAATATTATGAAACCATAAAAAGGAATGAGATCATGCCATATGAGACAACATGGATGGGCATAGAGGGTATAATGCTAAGTGAAATCAGTCAGACTAAGAAAGATAAGTACCATACGATTTCACTCGTAAGTGAAATCTGAAAGAAAAGAAAATGAATAAAGAAACAAAAGGCAAACTCAGACCGATAAATAAAGAGAACAAACTAATAATTGCCAGAGGGAAAGGAACCAAGAGGTTCAGCAAATTGGGTCAATGAAAGTGGGAGATACAAGCTTCCATTTAAGGAATGAATAAGTCATAGGAATAAAAGTCATAGCATAAGGAATCTAGTCAGCAGTCCATGATATTGTAATAGGGATATATGGTGACAGATGGTAGCTACACTTGTGGGAAACATAGCATAATGTATGAATTTATCAAATCACTATGTTGTACATATGAAACTAATGTAACATCATGTGCCAATGACACTCAAAGAAAATCTGTATATAATTTTTGACTCCCCAAAAGCTTAACTACTAATAGTTGACCAGAAGACTTACCAATAACAAAAACAACACATACTTTGTGTATTCTATGTATTACAGATTGTATTTTTTCAATAAAGTAAGCTAGAGAAAAGAAAATGTTTAAGAAAATCATAAGAAAGAGAAAATATGCTTACAGTTCTACACTATACTTATCGAAAAGGATCCATTTATAAATGGACCTGCACAGTTCAATGCCATGTTGTTCAAAAGTCAGCTGTATTTATTTCTTCCTCATGCATCTGTAAACTAGCAGAGATTCAGGTGATCTAGGCTGGGACCTAGATCTGGTTTGGCTCAAGCTACAGGTCAGATACAGATCTGTTCCATATGTATCTCATCCTCCTTGGGCTACTGGCTACTAATGGCATATTCTTCTTGCAATAAAAGGCAGGAACACAAGAAGATAAGCCTAATCCCGCAAGAACATTTCAAGCCCTGGCGTGGCTTACATCTGCTTTTTGATGACTCTGTTTTAAGTGTTGGTTTTCTGGGAAGCTTTTCTAGAATGAGAGCCTCAAGTGAAGGAAGTCCAAGATGCTAAGAGGGAACATTCTTCTTGGTAAAGTGCTTATTAGTACTTGGTAAAGCATTTGGTAAAGCGCTTAATTTACTTCAGGGTTTTTGTGAAGAAGACAGGGCCACCACAAGATTTATGGAAATACAGACACTAGTATAAGCATTGGAGCCTTCAAAAATGTGGGAGTTCCTGGAGATGAGAAGATGTGGAAAGGAGAGATGGAGAATTGTAAGGAGAGTCTCTAACTGCTTCTGCCTGAGACACCAGCAAGAGTGGACAGGTTGAAATTGTAATCAAATTTAAGAAGCCATGGGTTCCTGGCCACCAGAGTAGGGTTGCCAAGGGAAGGTTATGGAGAAGTCTAGAAACTGTCTGTGGAAGAAAAAATGGAAACATAACAGAGGAATAGGAGAAAAAAAAAATAAAGCCACAGTTGCCATGTCTGATCACCATGATCTTCTGAGAGTGATACTTTCTCCTTCCCTTCTCTCTTCCAAATATTGCTCCAGATTTTCTTTCAGCCACTTGTAATCAGACACCATCAAAGGAAAGGAATTCTGGAAAATGTAGTTCTGAGCCTTAGGTGGAAGCTAATAGGACCAAGTTGGCTATAAATAATTCAGCGAATTGCTCTCTGTGTAACTATCACAACAACCAGTAACACAGAAAGACAGGAAATATGAATCCTCATTTTACCAATGAAAAAAGCAAAACTAATGATAGGGTAGGTACTTCCTATTGAATCACATAGAAAGCAAAGTGCAAAAAATTCAAATTCAGATCCTTCTGACCCCAAAATACTACTTAGTATTAACAGGTTAGTGACCCCATTTTTCTGGGGAAGGAACATTCCTTCCCTTTACCACTAATGGAATAGTTATTGTTTTAATGCTGTGGGAAGTTTCCATGCATGCATAAAGTTGCACCAATGAAATAAATAAATTTCTGATACACCATGTCCTCTTTCTAACAAATTTTAGGAAGTGATAGAAGGTTTCAGAATAAGCTATTCATAGAAGACATTATATGATTCTTATATTTAAATATGTAAAATGAAACTTTAATATTTTCTGAATTATATTTTCCATTACTAAAATATTTTTAACATGATATTAAAAGTACTTCCATGTGAAATCACCAAGATATAACATTGTCTAGTAGTAAATTCATTAACGGGATATATTTTTTTGTAATTCACCTTATGGGATCACTAGATTAGGACTGACAAAATCTAAGTAAAATTTGACACTGCTTTTGCCCCATGAAGTCAACTCGAAGTTCACATAGTTCCATTTCCAATACATGTGTTACATTACTGAACAGAGACTTCATGCCCTCCCCATCTCTTTAATACAGAAACTTTGAATTATTTGCTGAATGATTTTCTCAATGGTCCCACCAAAGAATTAAGATGGTATTCTTCATGTTACAGCATCCAGGATTCTTTTACTCTTTAAGTTTATATATAAAGATAATAACTAGGTATTAATAAATGTGATTTTTGTTTCCAGTTTATCTTCTCGGGAGTCTTTGCAGTATTAACAGAGAGGATGCGTTCAGTGTTCTTGGTAAGTCAGAATGCTTGTAGCAACTATAGAGATAACAGTTTTATTTGCCAGAAGAAGGAGAGTCAATTAGGAGCTGGCATTGTCTCTGAGTCACTTGAGAAAGAACAAAGCTGGAGGCATCACACCTCCTGATATCAAACTATGCTACAAAACTATAGTAGTCAAAACTGTATGGCACTGGCATAAAATAGGTACAGAACAATGCAACAGAATCCAGAGCCTGGAATTAAAGCCCTGCATTTAGAGTCAACCAGTATTCAGTAAGGGAGTCAAGAATACCCAATGGGGAAAGGATAGTCTTTTCAACAAATGGTATCGGGAAGACCAAATAAACAATATGCAGAGGGATAAAATTGGATCCTCATCTTACACCTCTGTTAGTTCCTTTAAAAACATACTTTAAATATAGACAGGTTTCAGTTGAAGTTGGAAAAAAGATATTTGTGGTAAAAAACCAACCACATGAAGGCTGTACTGATATTATACAAAGTAGACTTTAAAGCAAAAGTTATCAGAGATTTTTATTTGAAAAGGACACTGCATAATAATAAAAGGTTTAGTTCAACATAAGGTATAATAATCCTAAATATCTATTTACCTATTAAAGTAGCTTCAAAATAAGCAAGTAAAAATTGACAAAATAAGAGAGAAGGAGAAATCTACAATCATATATGGAGAACCTATGCAACTTTCTACCAGAGAATAGAAAAAGAAGAAAAATGCTTCCCAACACATTATGAGGACAGTATATCATTGATTCTAAAATTCTACCAGGATCTTATAAGAAAAGAAAATTACAGACTAAAATCCCTCATGACCATAGATGTAAAAATCCTAAAAATATATATTAGCAAATAAAATACAAAATATAGAAAAATACAAATAGAAAGGATAATATAGTGAAAAATACAAATAATAAGGATAATACATCATGACTGATCCTGGAAATGCAAAGTTAGATTAACATTTGAAGATAAATCAGTGTGCTCTACCACACTAAAAGCATAAAAACCAAATGATCAACTCAATGACTGAAAAAAAAATACAATCAATAAAAGGTATCTATCAAAAGAGAGAGGGAGAAATAACATCATGCTTAATAGTGAAAATTGAAAATTTTAAAACTTCCCCTAATCCTTTGTTATCTTTTAACAAAAGAAGCATAAGCTATCATCTATATCTTCAGTATTTTATTTAAGGTGTCCTATCCACTGCTATATGGCAAAGAAGAATAAAGTATATGATATTCAAATTAGAAAGAAGAAAAAGTATTTTTAGATGACAAACTTGAAGAGATAAGTGAATTTTTTATCTTCAATATATAAAAACCAAATCAGATAACTTTCTATATATGCTTGCAGAAACCAGTGGATAAACAAATATTAAAATACCATTTACATTAATATTAAAATGGTTAAGACTTCTAGAAACAAATATATCAAAATATGTGTAAGACCTGTATTCTAAAAGAGACACAAGTGGGGCGCCTGGGTGGCTTAGTTGGTTAAGCGTCCGACTTTCGCTTAGGTCATGATCTCGCGGTTCGTGGGTTCGAGCCCCGCGTCGGGCTCTGTGCTGACTGCCAGCTCAGAGCCTGGAGCCTGTTTCGGTCTGTGACTCCCTCTCTCTCTGACCCTCCCCTGCTCACGCTGTCTCTCTCTCTCTCTCTCTCTCTCTCTCTCCTAGAAATAAATTAAAAAAAAAAACATTAAAAAATATATTTAAAAAAATAAAAGAGACACAAGAAAACGATCTAATGGCATCTTTAAAGCACTGGGAAGAAACTGTGTACTAGAATCCCATATCCACTGAAAATATCCCTTTAATATCAATGTTGAAATCAATTCGTTCTCATATAAGCAAAAGCTGAGAAAAATCTCTCTGATCAGATCTACGATGCCAAAGGAAATTAAAGTTCTTCAGGCTGAAGGGAAGAGGTGACAGATGGAAACGTGAATGCACAAGTCGAAATAAAAAGCACCAGAGATGATATAGATGCACCTTTGCTTCTGTAACAAAGTACCACAACCTTATTGGCTTAAAACAACATAAACTTATTATCTTAGAGTTTTAGAGATTAAAAGTTCTCAAAATCAGAATGTTGACGGATGTTTTCCGATGTTTTCCTTCTGGAGGCTGTTGGGAAGATGGTGTTCCCTGCCTTTTTTAGCTTCTAGAGGCTGCCACATTCTTTGGCTGGAGCCACACCTTTCTAATCTCTTATCCTCTGTTCTCATAAACACATTGTCTTTTCTCCATTATCCTCTCTCCTCTCTCTTACAAGGAGCCTTGTGATTACATTTGACCAAACCAGATATTTGAGGATAATCTCATCTCAAGACCTTCAACTTAATCACATCTTCAAAGTCCCTTTTGCTACATAATTACATATTCACGCTTTCTGGGGATTAGGACACCTATTATGGAACCATTATTTAGCCTACCACATACAGGTAAAGCTAAAATAGTGTGTTTTTTATTTCCTAATATCTTTACTGACTACTAAAAGCAAAAAATTTACCCCTGAATAGCCAAAAGCAATCTTGAGAAAGAAGAACAAAGCTGGAGGCTCATGGGCTCTAATTTCAAACTATATTACAAAGCTATAGTAATCAAAACAGTATGGTAATGGCATAAAAACAGACATATAAATCAATGGAACAGAATAGAAAGCCCAGAAATAAATCCATGTATATATGATCACCTAATTTATGACAAAGGAGCCAAGAATATAAAATGGGAAAGGACAGTCTCTTCAATAAATGGTGTGAAGAAAACTAGACAGCTTGGGCACCTGGGTGGCTCAATCAGTTGAGCATTGACTCTTGCTTTCAGCGCAGGGCATGATCTCATGGTTTGTGAGTTTGAACCCTACATCGGGCTCAGTGCTGATTAGTGCAGAGCCTGTCTGGGATTCTCTCTTTCCCTCTCTGCCACTCCTGTGTGCTCTCTCTCTCTCTCTCTCTCCCTTTCTGTCTCTCTCTGTCTCTCTGTCTCTCTCTCTCACACACACACATAAATACATACATACATACATACATACGCTTTAAAAATTAAAAAAAAAAAAAAAAAAAAAAAAAAAAAAAAAAAAAAAAAAAACTGGACAGACACAATGCAAAGGAATGAAACTAGACCACTATCTCACATCCTACAAAAAATTAATTCAAATGGATGAAAGACTTGAATGTAAGAACTGAAAACATAAAATTCCTAGAAGAAAACATGGGCTATCAGTTCCTTGATATTGGTCTTGGCAATGATTTTTCTTGGGCCTGACACCGAACACAAAGGCAGCAAAAGTGAAAATAAGCAAATGGGACTACATCACATTAGGAACTTCTACACAGCAAAGGAAACCATCAACAAAGTGAAAAGCCAATCTACCAAATGGGAGAAAATAGTTACAAATCATATCTCAGATAAGGGGTTAATTACCAAAATATATAAGGCAATAGCAAAAAAGCCAAACAAGCTTCAAGTTGGGCAGAAAATTGAAATAGGCATTTAAAAAATGTTTTTATTTAAATTTCAGTTAGTTAACATACAATGTAATACTAGTTTCCAGTGTACAATATGGTGATCCAACGCCTCCATACAACACCCAGTGCTCATCATAGCAAGTGTACTCCTTAATCCCCGTCATCTATTTTACCCATCCCCCTACCCACGTCCCCATCAGTTTGTTCTCTACAGTAAGGAGTCTGTTTCGTGGTTTGCCTCCCTTTTGTTTTTTTCCCTTTGCTCATTTGTCTTCTTTCTTAAGATGAGTGAAATCATCTTTCTTTCATATGAGTGAAATCATATGCTATTTGTCCTTTTCTCATTACTTATTTCACTTAGCATAATACTCTCTGGCTCCATCCACATCATTGCAAATGGCAATATTCCATTCCTCTTTATGGCTGAGTAATATTCCATTGCATATATATATACCACATCTTCTTTGGACACTTGGTCTATTTCCATAATGTAACTATTATAGATAATGCTGGT
This sequence comes from Crocuta crocuta, assembly GCF_008692635.1. Lineage (NCBI taxonomy): Eukaryota > Metazoa > Chordata > Mammalia > Carnivora > Hyaenidae > Crocuta > Crocuta crocuta. The sequence goes on from NW_027536465.1 coordinate 2,543,528, forward strand.
ATAAACATCAGGGTACATATATTCCTTTAAATTAGTATTTTGTCTCCTTTCGGTAAATACCTAGTAGTGCAATTGCTGGATCATAGGATAATTCTATTTTTAACTTTTTTTGTGGAAACTCCATACTGTTTTTCAGAGTGACTGCACCAGTTTGCATTCCCACCAACAGAGCAAAAGCATTCTCCTTTCTCTACATCCTCGCCAGCACCTGTCATTTTCAAAGAAAACAAACAGAAGGCCAACAGGTACATGAAAAGATGCTAAACATCACTAAACACCAGAGAAGGGCCTATCAAAACCATAATATCACACCTGTTAGAATGACTAAAATAAAAAATACAGGAAATAGCAAGCTTTGGTGAGGATGTGGAGAAGAGAACCGTCATGCACTGTTGGTGGGAATGAACTGGTGCAGTCACTATGAAAAACAATACGAAGGATACTGAAAAGGTTAAAACTGGAAAGACCATGTGATCCAGCAATTTGATTTCCAGGAATTTATCTGAAGAAAACAAAAAAACTAACTTGAAAAGATATATACATCCCTATGTTCATTGCAACATTATAATAGTCAAGATATGAAAACACACACACACATACACAATGGAATATGACTCACTCACTTTAAAAAGTATGAATTTTTGCCATTTCCAACAACACAGATGAACTTTGAGGGCATATGCTAAGTGAACTAAGTCATACAGAGAAAGACAAAGACTGTACAATCTCAGTCTAGAAAAATCTAAATCTAAGTCTATATATATAGTAGATTATATATATATATGTATATGTATATTCTACAAAAAGTGTAAAATTTCTAAAAATCTTAAAAAACAAAAAAACAAAAAACACCTTTATACAACTAGGGAACAGACTGGTGGTTTCCAGACTGGTGGGGTGGGCAAAATGAGTGAAGGGAGTCAAAATTTGCCTGCTTCCAATACAAAATAAATAAGTCATAAAGATGTAATATGCAACATGGCAACTGATATAGTTAATAATACTGCATTGCATATTAGAAAGCTACTAAGAAAATAAATCTTAAAAGTTCTCATCACTAAAATGAAAATTTTTGTAACTATGTATGATGATGGATGTTAACTAACCTTATTGTGGTGATCATTTTGTAATATATACAAATATCAAATCGTTATGTTGTACACCTGAAAACAATATAATGATGTATGTCAATTATATACCTCACTTTAAAAATTAACATTATATTTTCAATTCTCATGTGTGAGTAAAATAGTTTACAAAAGCAACGCAAAAGTAAATAGAATTAAAGTACTGTAAATTTGCCATGTTTTACATGAAGTGGGACAATATTAATCCTGAGTAGAATGTGATATATTAAGGATATATATATGTAAGTATAGTAAAACCTAGACTATACAATAATACAAAACTAGTCAGTTAAAAAGCCCATTTAGGAGGGGCACCTGGGTGGCTCAACTGATTGAGCGTCGGCTCTTGGTTTCGGCTCAGGTCATGATCTTGCAGTTTCATAAGCTTGAGCTCCACACTGGGCTCTGTGCTGGCAGCATGGAGCCTGCTTGGGATTCTCTCTCTCCCTCTCTCTGCCCTTCCCCCACTCACACTGCCTCTGTCTCTCTTAAATGAATAAAATAAAGAACTTAAAGACAATATTTTAACTCAAAAGAAAGCAGAGAAGGAAAAACAAAAAAATAGAACCACCCAAATATACCAATAATCATACCACATGTAAATAGACAAACACTCTGGTTAAAAGTCCAATGTTCTCAGACTAGATAAACAAGTAATGCCCAACTAGAAGTAACAGAATAGCAAAAAATAAACATGAAAAGGTGGATACGCATGAGCATAAGGAAGCTCATGTGTTATAACCATTAAGGACCAATAAATATCAAGACATACCATGTGACTACCAATAGAGACATTTCAATGTAATAAATGAAAGTAATAAATGAAAGACAAATGAAGCAAAAACTAAAGAAATAAAACAGAAATAGAAAACTCCACAATCATAATAGATTTTGACATGTCTCTCTAGGTAATTGACTTACTTATTGAACAAAAACCAGGAGTAGAAAATTGAAACATTTGGCTTAGTTCATCTTTGTAAAACACTACCCAGAAAGACTCTAGAATATACATACTCTTTTAAACTGCACATAGAATACTCACCAAGATACAGCATACATTGAAACAGAAAAAAAAGTAACAACGAATTTCACAAGATTGCATCAAATATTATAGAATGGGTTTATTATTCTTACTGTAGACCACCTACTGAATGGAACAGAAATAACTTAAAAGGAAATAGAATTAAATTAAAGTGACTTAAATTATTGTATGGCCAAGAAATAATTCAAATATTGGGAAATTACACAATACAGTAAATAACCCATGGATAAAAAGAAATCACAAAAAAATTAGAAAATATTTTGAATTGAATTACAGAAACACTACACATCAATATTTTTGAGATTCAGCAATGCTTGAAGGAAATTTACAGCTTTTAAAGTATATATTAGAAGAGATGAAGGGTTTAAAGTCCAATTATCTAAATTTCCAACTTAAAAAGCTAGAAAAGAAAGAGTATATTTAATACAAAGTAAATGGAGGGCATGCAGCAATAAAGATAAGAGCAGGTGTTAATAAAATAGAAACTAAATAAACAAGAAACTAGCAAAGCTGAAAATTTGTACATGGAAAAGATTAATAAAATTGATAAACCTCTGGTAAGATTGATCATGAAACAGTAAGAAAAAGCACAAATTACTATATCAGGAATGAAAGATGAAATATCACTGCAGATACCAGAGACAGTAAAGAAATAATAAGGAAATTCTGTAAATGACATTATACGAATAAACTGTGAAAAATACAACTTATCAAAACAGAGACAAGAAGATAAAGAAAATTAAATGTCCCTGTATTTGTTACAAGAATTGTATTAATCATTAAAGATCTTCCCATGAAGAAAATTCTAGGCACAAATGTTGAGTAAGAAATCTATCAAAGATTTAATGAACAAATGATATCATATAGTACACAAAATATTTCAGAAAACAAAGGAGAAGGAACATTTTCCAACTGAATTTTTGGAATCCAACATAATCCTGACACCAAAATTATCAAGGACCTTAAAAGACAAAGAAAAATAGGAGATCACTACCCATAATGAATGCTGACATCAAAATGCTTAAACTATTTTAAAAAACACTTAAAATATTATAAATCATATTCAGTGATATATTTTTAAAATCACAATGAAATGGAATTTATTCCAGGAATGTAAGCTTGGTTCAGCATTCCAAAAACAGTCAATGTGATTCAATATATTAAGGTAATTAAAGAAATGNTAAAATCACAACGAAATGGAATTTATTCCAGGAATGTAAGCATTCCAAAAACAGTCAATGTGATTCAATATATTAAGGTAATTAAAGAAATGAAGAAAAGACATTTGAAATGTTTTTTTTACAAGGATCTTATCAAAATAGTAGTAGAAGCAAATGTCCTCAACCCACAAAAGGGCACCTACAATAAAACATGTAGCTAATATTATACTTAATGGTAAAAAAAACTGTTTTCCCCTTGGATCAGAAATGTTGCAAGAAATTACTACTTCACCAAATTTATTTAATATTGTACGGGAGTTCTGGCCTAGTGCAGTGCAATTTAAGTCAAGAAGAAGACATAAAAGGCATAAAGTTTAAAAAACTAATAGTAATACCTGCTTTATTCATAGACATCCTTGTATATCCTAAGAAGTCTACAAAAAGTATTCAGTTTATAAGAATTTATCAACATTGGGGAATACAAATTCATATTAAGAAGCCCATTGTATTTCTGTGTATTGGAGATGAAATTTGTAAAAAATGTCTTCACAATTGCACTCAAAAATACAACATTTAGAAATTATTTTCCCTAGGGGCACCTGACCAGTTCAATCGGTTAAACGTCCGACTCTTGATTTTGGTGCACGATTTCATGGTTCGTGGGTTTGAGTCCCACATCAAGCTCTGCACTGACAGCGTGGAGCCTGCTTGGGATCCCCTCTCTCTGTCCTTCCCCACTTACATTCTCTCTCTCTCTCAATAAATAAACTTTAAAAAAACAGAAATTATCCCTAAGTGTCAATGAAATATTTCCAAGACCTTTACATAGACCACTACAAAACATCATAGAGAGAAACTGAACAGTATCTAAGTAAATAGGTATGTTCATGGATGGAAAAACAAACATTTTTAAGATGTCAGTTTTCTTTCAACTGATTTTATAGATGCAGTACAATCCCAATCAAAATCCTAAAAGGATTTTTTTCTCTTTATTGATAGGTTGATTTCAAAATCTATATGGAAATAATCAAAAAGAAAGTATAAAACAAATAGTACTTGATTTTAAGAGTTAAGGATCATATTATTTTAATGTGATTATCCCTCCTTAAGGGAAATTTGTTCCAAAAGAATAAATTAAGATCACCGTACAACAGTAAATAGCATATAGATAAACATATGATTTATCTAGTGAAATAGGTTTCAGAATCCAGTGTAGGCTTTCTTACTTCTTATCTAATTCATAGAAGATAGAATTCTGTGTGCCTGGATAGCTCAGTCAGTTAAGCATCCAACTTTGGCTCAGGTCATGATCTCACTATTCCTAGGTTTGAGCCCCGTGTCAGGCTCTGCACTGACACTCAGGCCCTGGAGACTGCTTCGGATTCTGTCTGCCTGTCTCTCTCTCTCTCTCTATCTCCCCATGCTCCCTCCTTTCCCCCGCTTGCACAGTCTCTCTGTCTCTCTCTCTCAAAAATAAATAAACTTAGGGGCACCTGGATGGCTTAGTCGATTAAGGGTCCGACTTCGGCTTAGGTCATGATCCCAAGGTTTGTGAGCTCCAGCCCTGTGTCGGGCTCTGTGCGGACAACTCAGAGCCTGGAGCCTGCTTCAGACTCCGCATCTCATCTCCTTCTCTCTGCCCCTCCCCAACTCACACTCGTGTGTGTGTGTGTGTGTGCACGCGTGCATGCATGTGCATGTGTGTGTCTTTCTCAAAAATAAACATTTATAGATAAATAAGCAAACTTAAAAAAAGAATTCTACTGGTGCAAAAGAGAACAAGGAAATAAGTATGAGAGAAGGATGTCCCCCAAAACAGTATCATAGGGTTTAATCACTCCTCTGAGCTCATCTGTGGACAAAGTGTGATTATGCAGCAACATTACATATTTGCATTGCCCTGAGTGCGTAGCCTGACATGATGTGGCCTGAAAACCCTGGCATGTAATTCCCCACTATCTTCAAGATAAAATCCTAATTATCTATCTAGATGGTACCTGTCTCTCCAGCAAAATTCCCAATGACTCCCCTTCTAGCACTGTTAAATGAACCACGGCAAACTCCTGGAATATTAGCTCTCTGGTAGTCTGACCCTGTGTGGCTCCATGAACTTACCTATACTGTTAACATTTTTTCCCATTCTATTCATATTTAATAGGCCCTTGTTTGTCTTCCTCAGTCTACCTGAAGACCAGAGACTTCTTTTCTGCCTCTTTATCTAATAACACAGAGGATAGTTTGCATGGTACAGAATTGACATTCAACAATTCATTGTCAAAGAAGGAATAAATATAGGCATGCTACATCAAAAGTTTCATTTTCTCCAAAATTGTTCAGTTATTGGGATCCTGACAAATCTGCAGTTCTGACAGTCCTTTTCATGGTCTTTACTACTCTGGAAAGATCAGAATTTGTATAAATCTTCTACTTGAATATACCTGGCAGTGGTGTATATAGAAACTTCCAATGACCAAGTGACTCTCTTTATCTATTCCAGATGTCCTATACTATGGTAGTGAACATCGTAAGTGCCTGCACTGCAGTGATTGGCCTGATTATACTATCACTTGAGTTTATAATATATAGTATGACTACAAAACCTCCTATTTGGCCAGAGGTAATTACTAGATTTCTATGAAATTTTCATCACAGATTTAGAATTACATTTAAATTCTTTGGTGAGCAATCCAAGTAGTAAAGTATAATGCAAGATATGACAGTGACCTTTATCATTTATTTACTCTGGTGTGTACTTCTACTACAAATCCAGTTCAAACTACAGGTTGGATTTCTAAACCTATTTTTAAACCTATTTCTTTTTTTTTATTTTTTAAATGTTTTATTTATTTCTGAGAGAGAGAGAGAGAGAGAGACAGTGTGAACAAGGGGAGGGTCAGAGAGAGAGGGAGACACAGAATCTGAAGCAGGCTCTAGGCTCTGAGCTAGCTGTCAACACAGAGCCCGGTGCAGGGCTAGAACCCACAAATTGTGAGATCATGACCTGAGCCAAAGTCGGACGCTTAACCGACTAAGCCACCCAGGCGCCTAAACCTATTTCTAAACCCCAAATATCAAGTAAGCAAATGGGAATGCATTCTAAATATTAGTAGATGAGTTTTGAGTGGTTTAGCATTACATTCAATTCTGCTATTGAATTAGTATTATATTCAAATCTGGTATTATATACCAATTCTAGTATATAATATGCCTACCTAGTAGCCAAGATATTTTTATAATAGGAAGCTTAGTTCTTCCTCGGTACCTATATCTCCAAGGTCAGTTTTCCCAGGCCTTAAATGATCAAGTTTATTATAGCAAGATTGATCTTCAAAGAAGGAAATAACATCCTTATATACTTGTGATACCCAGGGATTTATGCTCACCAGGGATGTAATCTTCAGACAGAATAAAGCAGAACACTATAAATGTATGTGATTTGCAATGTATGTGTAATCAGTTCTGTATACACATGACTGTATGGACTTTTCTGAACTGCCTTCGTGTCTATCAGTCTGCCTGTCAGCAGGTCTATGTGAGTCTGTTTAAGTGTGCCCATGTTTGTGTTTCAGTATCTTCATATAGCTGTGTTTCTATCCACATGGAAATGTCTGTGGACATTTGTGCATTTATATATGTTTGTTCATGTGGAGAGAAGAAGCTATGATAGCAAGGAGGTAGAAATCAGTGCTAGGCAAGTTGGGTGGGAGTTAAGCCTTAAGTTCTAAAACCTCTATGGGTTCCTGTCTTTCTGTTCCATCCTATTTGCCCAGGGCTTGACAGAGGTCAGGAGAGCTGGGCTTTTGACCAAGACCTAGAAATCAGCTTTTCTGAATTGACCCCATCAGATGTTGCCTGTTTTTAAATTCTTAGCCTAATACAAGCTCTCCTTACTTCAAAATCCCAAACTCTTGGTTAATTAGCTAGTTCCAAGACATATATGTTGGTTTGCATTTTGCTGAATTTTTCTTATTTCTACTTACATTCTTATTATAAAACTTATTTCTATAGTTTTGAAAGTGATTTTACACCAAGTGGGATTGTAAACTTCCTTGGGGGAATGATTTATGTCTCTGACTCAATTACAGAAATAAGCTAAGAAATGTTGGGGTGCCTGAGGCACCCAATTGATTAAGCGACCAACTCTTGATTTCGGCTCAGGTCGTGATTTCATGGTTTGTAGGTTTGAGCCCTGCATCAACACAGAGCCTGCTTGGGATTCTCTGTCTCGCTCGCTCTCTGCCTCTACCCTACTCACACTCCCTCTCTCTCAAAAATAAACATTAAAAAAAGAAGAAGAAAAAAAATGTTAAGCTGCTTACTCATGCTCAGAGCTCTTTACTTGCAGCACATTCATTCTAATAAAAATGGTCTAAATTCCACGTTATTTCACTGCACAAAATTGAGCCCTAACAGAAATCAGTTAAATGCCACCTCAAAGAACCATCTTCTCACTGAAGGGAATGTTAATATTTTATGACACATACCCTGAAGGATACCTTAAAGTAAAATCTTAAATAAATATAAACCTCCAGATATTGCTTAAGATTATATTTGCACAACAGGAATGTCTCATTTTACTAGGTTGCAATGCAATTATAATCTTGATTATTTCATTTTTCCATCTCTTCTCTTGAACCTGCAATGCATGTATAAGCAAAAAATCCAAGATCTTCTTCCTGAAGCCCATTCCCTGCTGACCCGCTCAAGTGATTCAAGAACATTGAGAGCCAAAGATTCAATATGGCTTCCAAACCTCTAGTTGAGAATCCTGGGACATCTCAGTAATGTACCAGCATGTCCATAATTTCACTGCCATGGCTTCAGTTGCTATTAAATGGTGTCAGTATTGAAAACTGGTCTCAGTAGCCCATGGTGGCCTTGTCACAAAAGTGCTTTGGGCGTTTAGGCCTGCAACTATCTGTCCTGCAACTATCCAAGCTGTCCTACAAGGAGATGGGTCTAGTGGGGCTTAAAGTCAGAAACACAATCCCAGGAGGAAACCACCTATTCACAGGACACAAAAGCCCTTCTATTGAGCCTCGTCATAAACCCAAACCTTTTCTTTTTTTTCTTCACTGTAAGTTTCTTCTTAGGACCCTTTCCTAAAACAGGCCTAATTCCAAACATCTCTCCATTAAATAAGTTCTATAACACTGAACTTCAAGAGTGTTCCAAGTCCATCTTCTTTAGAGGCCCATTGGCTTCAGTGAAAATTTGCTGACCTTACCCCTAACCACACACCGGAAAGCACAATCGATGATTCTCATTATCCATTTGGCAGAAAGTTGTCAGCTTATACTCATCCTCAATAATTATCAGTTATCATTATGATCAAGAAAATATATATATAAATAACCACAGTTTGGGGGGCTGGGGATATATTGAGTAGTTCTCTCATTTTTTTTANCTGTGGGGGAAAAAAATGGGAAAAAAACAAGGAAAACTTTGATCTAAGTTGTGAGATGAGGTAAGAATGATATGGTTAAATCTCAGCTTTGAGAGCTCTACCCAAGACTATTGGGTTTTACTCCGATCAAAAGTGTGATGTGTGGAATGTATGATTATGGAAATTATAGAACACCAGAATATGGGAAAACTTCATCAAATGACATATGTCTTAGAATCTCAAAACTAACAATGGAGAGGGAAACTTTATAGAAAATGTATTAAAAGGCAATCAGTGATCCAGACATCAGGCTTTCAACACCCTAATTTCTATGGAATGACATTGCATGTATTTTCAAAAGGAAATGCCTTTTGCAGTAGAAATGGAATATCAAGAGAAAGTAGAAAATCCAAAGGGACAATTTTTTGCTGATAATCCCATCTCTATTCCAAATAGTTTTATCAGATTAATTCAAAATAGAGATTATTTAAGCAAATCAATCTGCAGATTAAGATGATAAACCAAACAAGGCACATTTATGGAATGGTAAGTAAATTAATGAGCATGGAGCAGTCTTTGTGGAGGTGAGTGGTGGAGAAATGGGATTCAAGAAAGTAGATTGGATCTAAACTATTACAGAAATGAATGTTGTGCTATCATATCCAAACGCTCATGCTAAAGGTGTTGGCTACCTAAATTTTAATACTGGGAGAGGGAGAAAAGGGGGACACATATAGTTAGATCATATCAATAGGATTGACAGATCTTTTTTTTCCCATTTGAGAATGCTTCTCAGCTCCCTTGCCAGGGCAGCTGTTTGATGGTGGTGCTGTTAAGTGGAAAAAAAGACAAATTATTTTGTGGGTGAGATGATAAGTTTAACTTGAGATATATTTATTTGAAATACTTTGGGGTCATTTAGCTTAAAACCTCTAGTCAGAAGCTGGAAATATGAGCCTAGAACTAGAGAGGTCTCAGATGAAGATTCAGCACTAGGATTGCTGTAAATTCATAGTTGGTTGACCATGTTTTTGGTATAAATAGTGTTGCCCATGGAGAAACTGTAGAGCTATAGCTGAAAGAGTCAAGGGACATAATAACAGCCTAAGGAGATTAAGGTCCAGGTAAAAAAACAAGTTGAAAGGTCAAGTTTGTGAGATTAGAAAATAATGGCCAAGTAGTAAAATGGGGAACCATAAATGGGAGCCATAAAATGAGTGGTGAAATGGGAATGCCTTTAGTTCTATCTAAAAGCATTCAAACTAAGAATTTAAAAAAGAAATTATGTTTCTAGCCAAAAGGAGGCAAACAAACAAAATGCACACCAAGCACACATACATACACACGTCAAATTCATAATTCTCCTATGAATAAATTGAAAGAAAAAAGCATGAATTGAACATATAAGAATGTATAGCTCTCTACCCAGTTAGAATTTAAACTGATAGGTATTCAAGCTATACTAAATAGTGCAACTTAGTTTGAGTAGAAAACTATACATTCTTACATGATCAATCTTTTTAAGGGATCTATCTATTCATATAATATCATTTTTGGCTGTCAACCTAAAGAAACAAAAAGGAAGGAAGGAAGAAGAAAAGGAAGAGAAGGAGGAAGGGAAAGAGGCAGTGAAGGAGGAAGAAGGAGGAAGGAAATTATTTTTAAAGCACCAAAAGCACATGGTTTAATTTTTAAAATCTCAAGGATGAGAATTTTCCAAATAGCATTCTTTCCAGAATTATACCCCAAATCCTACAGTTATTTATTTGGGAGTGTATTAATGATTCAATTTGCTAACATCCAACTTACCTCAGGTACACAGCAGAAGGGAATCCTTTACCTACATATTAAAGAACCATAATGACATGAGTCAAGAGGAAAGTGTAGTGCTGAATGAAGAACTTCATTTTGTTCAAGAGGCTTCTTGGAAAATGCATTTTAATTAAGTCCATCACAGTATTTCCTTTCCCCCACTTCATCAATAAAAATTTTAATTGATAAATATGGTTTTTCTTCTGTGTGGGGAGGTGAGTGAGCATGAATTTATCTCAAGTTGAATCTGGTCATAGATTCTCTCATACAAGAGAAATGATAAAAATTGGTACAATGTTTCTGGAGTGGGATTTAGATCTAATATTATATGACGATATGCTAAATGCCAACTCAAGGAAATCATATCATTGTAGAAAGGAAAGGCAGTATAAATTATGAAAGATCCCATTGCCTGTGAGGGTCTCTCAATAGATTAGCTTGAAATACAAATTCGAATATTTCTTTCTTCCTAGATATTGCTAACATTTGCATTACTTTCCTACAATAAAGTATGTTATAATTTAATATCTCCCTATATTATTGAGACTAAATGAATGAATGACTCTTGGATTTTAGTTTTTCTAGAAAGGCCAACTTCCAAAATGTTCCATCTTTATGCCCACAAGTTTACTTTATATTTTATCACACTTTGAATTTTATAAATATTTTAGGTACATTACCTTGTTAGAAATTTTATATGTCTGTAAGACTCCTCTATTTTTCAAAAACACCATGTTCCATCTCCCATACCCAACTCATACTTCCCTCCCTCCATAAGCAATTGTTCCATTGTCTACCATGTGCATATTTTTAAGTGTTTCCAGACAATGGATGGCACTGTACTGTAGGAATGTATGTGTAATTCATGTAGATCAAACACACAACATACGTGCACAACATACTTCTCTTTCTCTCCTCAGTATGTTTTTAAGATCCATACACACTGCTATCAGTACATTTATCAATTGAGTTTTAAATGCTGCTCCATACTGTGAGGCAGGCATCCAGAACATTTTACACCTTCACTCTTCCAGAGATAAACATCTAAGTTGCCTACGATTCTTTGCCCCTCGAGTAATTTCTTTAAGAAATGAATTCAGGAGTGGAATATCTGTGTGCCCTATGTTTATGTCATTTGCTCATGAAATGCAAGAACTTCCACCATTTAGAACAGTCCAGTTGCCGGGTCATTAGGTTATGAACTCTTTCTTCAGTACAGTCTGTATGCTTTTTGTTCCCTAGGGATTCACAGATTCTGGTTCAATAATAATGTCACTTCCTGTTTTCCAATGTAGCAAGGGCTTTTTTTTTTTTTTTTTTTTTTTTTTTGTTTTTTTTNTCTTGGCATTGGAGTTCACATGAGAAAGAAGTAGCATCTGTTCGGTCAACCCTCAACTAGAAACTACAACTATAAGAGAAACCTGAGGGGTGCCTTGGGAGGCTCAGTGGGTTGAGCATCTGACTTGGGCTGAGGTCATGATCTCACTGTTCGTAGATCTGAGTCTCACACCAGGCTCTGAGCTGTCAGCACAGCTGACAGATTCGGATTTGGAACCTGCTTTGGATTCTGTGTCTCCCTCTTTCTCTCTCTCTCTGCCTCTCTCCAGATTATGCTCGCTCTCTCTCTCTCTCTCTCTCTCTCTCTCAAAGATAAGCTTTTAAAAAAGAGAGACAGAGAGACTTGAGTACATACATAGGTTAAGAGGAAATGTAGAATAGGGAGTAAGGTTTGAATATATTGCAGACAAAGAAGTAATTGATGGAATCAGGATCAGGAGCCCATGAAAGGAAATGAGGTTAACAGCACAGGGATATATAGATATACACTTTAGAACAGAGAAAGGACACCCAATTCTTAGCAAGTAAACAAACAGGGAATAATTGGGTTGTAAATACATACATTGGGAAAGATAAGGGAAGAGCATAACAGCCTTAATTTTTCCTTTGAAATAAATGGCTAGGCAGTCATCTAAGAGTGAAAGGTAGTAGTTGGTGAAGTATTTGTTTGGGTTTAAGAGTTATATGAATCAGATACAGAAATGATGAAATCATAGTCAAAAAATTGATGAAAAACACAGATGAAGCCAGTGAGATTTGAAACCACGTATTTGTTGTGCTGCTTATCCCTGTGATCAAGAGGGTTTTCCTACAACACCCCATACAGAAGGCAGAATTACAGTGCGGGAAGCTTGCATTTGTTAGTTCTAACAAGAAGGTAAAATAGTTGGATCTGTGGGATCCAGCCTGAATAAGAAAGGATATGATGCCAGAAAAAGGCCAATAATTTTGGAGGAAATGTAGGGTTCAGGGGGCCAGTGGTTTGAAAACATGGCAACCAACACGTAAGAGGCCTTTGTGGGAATTAGAAAAAAGCACCCATCCCAAGAGGAGAGATTGTGTAAGCCCTCTGGATTGAATTAGAAGACCAGTCCCCCTCTGGACAGTGAAATTAGGAATTGAGGCCCCTTTGCCCTGGATGATCAACTTCAGCACAAGCCCACTCTGCAAGTAGGGCCCAGGTGGGATTTCAACCTCAATTTTTGCCCTCATTGACATGCACCCAGCTCCACAGACTGGTCTAGAATAACACAAAGAGTAGCCCTAGACAGAGTCGTAATACATGGAAACTAGAGGATGGTTGTGATCACAGAGCAAGATGTTGTATTAGGAAACCAGAGAGAGTTAGCTCCAAGTGATGAGAAACTACAGGGGCACTCATTCATGCATTTATCCAAAACTAGTTATTGACTACCTACTATGAACCAGATCTAATTCTTGTTTCTGGGAGCACAGATGTAAACAAGAGTCAAGGCCCCATCCGCTTTCCTTACTAGGGAAAGGAAGGCAGCAGCTCTATTTGGATCGCCCTCTGGTCAGCAAATCAAACATATACAAATTTAAAGAGCCACTTCTGCCTGCCCCGGAGGCCTCCACAAAAGACAAAAAGTCACTGGTCACCTTTGGAGGGTGCTCAGTATTCCAAAACTTCATAACTAAAGAGATAAAATCAGGACACCTGGGTGGCTCAATCGGTTAAGCGTCCAACTCTTGGTTTCAGCTCAGGTCATGATCTCACAGTTCGTGGATTCAAGCCCTGCATCAGGCTCTGTACCATCAGCACAGAGCCTGCTTGGGACTCTGTCTACCTCTCTCTCTGCTCTTCCCCTGCTTGCACTCTCTCTCTCTCTCAAAAATAAACATTAAAAATAAATAAACAGATAAAATCAAGCACACATCATTCTTTAAAAAGTTTTTTTCACTGAGATATAATTCACATGTCACAAATGCACTTATTTAAAGTACCATAGTTCAACAGTTTTTTAATATATTCACAAATTTGTGCAAATACCACCACTACCTAGCACTGTACCATTTTTGTCCATTCAAAAGAGGAACCCCAAACCTATTAGCAGTCATTTGAGTTCTCCTGCCATGAGAAACGAAAACTGGTATCTCCTTCTGCTACTACTGGCTGATGTTGGAAATGAGGCTGCTGGTGTTGACCAGGCCTCACAATATTCCAGATCAGACCAATATTCCCCACACAGATTGCTCAAAAGGAAAGGCATGTCCCTGCCTTTTCCAAAGAGATTTCAGATTAAAACATTGTGGATGATTATTAAAAGGCTCTTCCTAAGGGCCTTGCAGATCCAAGACTCACATAATAAAGGGGGCTTGAGTCTAGCCCTGAAACAAAGAGCCTAATTTAGAATTAGGGGCAGATATCCACCGCCCACCCAATTGTTTCTTCTTGGAGCACTAGCCCCCGCTAGCAGAGAGAGAATGAGACACAGAATCCAAAGCAAGCTCCAGGCTCTGAGCTATCAGCACAGAGCCCAACATGGAGCTTGAACCTACGAGTCGTGAGATCATGACCTGACCTGAGGTCAGACACTTAAACGACTGAGCCACCCAGGCGCCCCAACACCATCTCATCCTACTCACAGATAAAGCCAAAGTCCTAACAGGGCCTTGTATGATCTGGCTTCCTCTTCTCACTCTACTTCTACTGTACTCTGAACATCCTCAGACACTATCTTGCTGCCATTCCTTACACTGTGCTTCTTCTCTTCCCAGATATTACAAGGCTCTCTCCTTCACCTTTTTGGGGCTTTTGATCAAATATCCTCTTTATAAGGCGGACTTTCGTGAATATCCTCATTTACATTTCCATCCACCTGCATACCCTATTTCCCTTCCGTTCCTTAGTTTTTTCTCTTCAGCTTGTCAGCTTGTGTCTCTCTTACAGTATAAATCCCCCTTGTGGATCTTGTTTATTATTATGCTTATTTCCCCTTTCTTAGTACAACCTCCCAATAAGGCAGGGTATTTCATCTCTTATCTTCACTGCTAGATCCTCAGCATTGAGAACAGTGCCTAGCACATGCCAAGACTCAGTGAAACTTTATTGAATTAATTAGCTGGTAAAACACCAAACATAAATGAGTTCAACAGACATTGGTCCCCTCTACTATTCATAATTATCCATGTGAGACAATAATTTAACAACTTAGACCAGACTTCCTAGTCATTCGTTTGTTCCTACCATATGGTGGGACAGTTGTTAAACATTGAGTATAAAAAGTAATCTATCAGCTATCAGGTCCAGCAGGAAAGGGTGTGTGTGTGTGTGTGTGTGTGTGTGTTATAATAGTTGAACTTAGTCTTCAAAGTTCAATAGCATGAGCCTATGAGATACCCATGCTGGTATTATCTATACCTTACAAAGAATAAACTGAGGGCAAAGAAATTATACCCACCACGTGTTGTAGAAGATTCTTGGTTGCAGGGGAACTCTGATGATGAGGCTTCTTCCTAGGGGGACATCTCTGCAGTTTGGGATAAAACCACCACGCGATCAGTCTGCAGCATCAACCACAGCATCCAAGGACAGAGTATAATGCTGACACAAACCAATGGAGGGTGACCTCGCTGTCAACCCACTACCCAACCCTCATCTTGCAAACTTACGAGTTCAGTGGAACTACCAGGGTCTCACCAAGCCGTGGGTGTCCGCGTGGGGGGTCCGCGCGGGACTCCTCGGGCAGCGCCCCCAACCCCCGGAAGCAGCACTCTTGGACACAACCGCAGCGTTGGAACCACTCGAGGGAGGATGAGGGGCACAACGGAGGGAGCAGCGTCCGCCCAGATATCCGGGCAGCAAACCCCTGAACCGAGGGCACCAGAGAGGAGATCCCCACCCAGTAGGCCTAAAAGTGAGTGTAGACAGCCTCAGCCAGATTGTCACTGTTACTAAGAATAAAACTACCTAGGGGTGGAGGGAGGTGCTCCCAATGATCCCCTAGTCAGAGTGCTTCCCAAACACAGTTGGGAAGAGCCCCAATTAATACATCATGCTACTTTTTATTTATTCCTTTTAACACCCTTTCTTCCATAACCGACCTGCTTTACATACACAGCATCCCCTCAGATGAAGGTAGGTTGGCTCATTTACAGAAGGAGAAAATGGAATGTAGTGGTTTGGGGATCCCAAGGTTATGAAGAAAGTAGTGGCAATGCTGACTCATGCCTTCCATCTTTTGATAACATTCTCGTTTTCTTTGTGGTTTAGGAGATGTGCATTAGATCTTGCAACAGAAAATCTAGAAACACAAACTCGTATTCTTGATGATAGGAATGGTTCATCTCCAAAGACTGTTGAGTTAAGAGTTTCCCCAATTGGCAAGCATTGCTCGGAGAATCTTTAACCATTCTAGAAATATATTCCATTCATTTTCTCTAATGTGTATGCTATATTTTAGATTATATGACCTCATTCTGCACTGAATTGAAAGAAGAAACCAGAATGTTGGGGGTAAGGACTAAGTGCTACTTGAATGCATAAGTTACCTTGATACTGTGAGTTCCAAATTTTTTTAAAAGAACACAGTGACTCCTCTGCCTCAACTACCCAATGGAAGAGAATTGATGAACTGAGTTCCAGCAACCCTACCTCTATGATTTCCTTTTGTCTATGTATGTTTATGATTTAAACTAAATCTGAGACTATGGATCCTGAAGAAGATGATGAGGTCAGGGGTATATTCAAGAGATAATCTAGACCACAGGGCTTTGTAGACATTGATCATCTCATAGCATTGTGTTCTTGGTATATTTCTTTTACATTTATCTTGGAGAAGGTGAAATTTTGGAGCACGATTCCTACTTTTCACCTCAACTAAACCTAACCTGCTACATCTTTCTCCATCATATACCTTAATTATTGGACCCTCAAGTCAGACTAAAAGCCAGGACTATAAAATAAATCTTAGTTTAAGAAAATGCCTAAGATCACCTGGGCCAAAATTTTAGGATTCAGCAGGTCCAGTTGCAAGGAGATCCTCTCACTTCATGGTGCCAAAAGTCAAAACTGCCAACAGAAGAAAATCATTGTCCCATTTATTGGTTGAGGGGAATGGAGATGGTAGAACTGGAACTGAGGTAGCATGTTCAAGACCAAACAAGAGGAAGACAAGCAGGAGAGCCTGCAGACACTACAGCTCTTCTCTCAGAACTAGATGATGCTAAGTGTCCTTATCCATAAATACGTCCCTAGACACCTGCTTTTACTTGAAAGCAACCACACCTCTGCAAATTGCTAAGAACTCTTCATGAATAATCCTTATATGAGCTACATGTAGAGATTCTAAGCACTTGTTATGGCTGCCACCTTCCTCCATTATGTTGGCTTCTCCCCAGTTTTTTTATAATTTCTAGGACTGAACAAGAGTAGTGGCAGAGACCCCTATGATTCAGAAAAACAGAAGCTATACTCGCCCTATGACCTTTCTATCACCCAACTTGTAACTCTCCTGAAATTTGAATATCTGAGTAATTGATTATGACCTTCTTTTCTCACAGGCTATCCAAGTAATGGTTGGTCTGATCCACTGTGTTCTGGGATATATCTGGATACAGTTATATATCAGAGAATTTGATTCAGATTCAGTAACTTATGTGCCTATTGCCTTGATATCTGGATACCCATTTTGGGCATCCTTTTTTGTGAGTAAATTATCTCACTGATGATCATACATGCATTTATTCAATGTATTTGTGACAGCTTCTGTGGCCAGGCACTATGTTAGAGATACCATCTGTGAAAACATACAATTCTTTCTGTCAAGAAATTCACTCTTATATCTATTGAAGATATTTTAAGATGATAAATTTATTTATAAAATTATTCCATACAAAAATTCTATTTAGTTGAATGTTAGGGCCAAGGAATCATAATCTTACCAAAAGCAATTTTAGATAAGTAGCAAATGTTTACTCATAAGACTTATATTTGCCAATAATATAGGCAAGCTGAGAGTCAAAACTTAATGGTTGGGGCAATAGAAAAGGCTTTTAAAAGTAGTTTGGCAAAAACTAAAAGAAGAAAGAGCAAGGTACTATTGGCCCAAAAGGACTTTGGAGGAATTCAACAAGCTTTTCTAAAGAACGTGTAGTATCTTATAGCATGGGGTAAAATATTCACCTCCTTCCATTTTCTCACAGACCTCTCAATAATATCTACCTATCTCACAAAAATATTTTTCATTCATTCAGAAGTATTCACTAAATACCTAATGGGGAGGGGGGTAGGCTCTGTTCTGAATATTTCAGTTATAGTAGTGAACAAAACAGACCAAGACCCCTTCTCTTGTAAAGCTTACCTTGTAGATAAAGATAATGTATTAAAAGATGAAAAGGACTGTGGAAAAAACTGTAGAAGATAAGAAGGTATGAGGTGAGCACAGGTTGCAGTTTTCATAGGATATTCAAGCTTCATTGAGAAAAGACATTTGAACAAGGAATTGAAGGAGTTGAAGTGGAGATACCAGAAGAAAGAGTATTCAAGGAAAGCAGCCCCAGGCTGAGAGCAAGCCTGGAATGTTTACTGAACAAGTGGCCAGTTTGGATGGATTAAACTGAGCTAAGAGAGATTGGTAGGAAAAGAGGTCAGCTATCTGATAGGAAGTATGTTAATCTAAGAATTTGTAGTCATTATATGTACACTGAGTAACACTGAAAGCCATTGCAAGGTGTTGAACAGAGGAATGACATGATCTAAGTTAAGCATGAAAGAACCATTAAAATATCATCAAGGAACAAAGGTTAAAGCAAAGAACCTTTTAGAAGATCCAGTTGTAGTTATGCAGGCGAGAGAGTATAGTGACTCAAACCAGGGAGGTAGTAAAATGAAAAACTGATTCTGGATATATTTTTATACTAGAGCTCAAAAGATTTCCTGCTGGATTGGACATGGGATATAAAAGGAGGGGGAGAGGAAATAAAAGAGATTTCAAAATAGTGAATCAAACAATTAGAAGAATGCATTTGCTACTGACTGAGATGGGTAAGGCTATGAATTTAAAGGGAGTGGAATTTCAGGCATTCGATTTGGGTCATGTTGGGTTTGAAATCCCATTTGGACATCAAGTAGAGATTACCAAGTATCCTTCTTAGACATAGAGTCTTGAGTTTGAGAAAAAAATATAAATGTAAGGTCATTGGCACACTGATGGCATTTAATACAATGAGACAAGATGAAATTATCAAGGTGTTATCTCATCTTGTACAGATAGAGAAGAGGTCTGTGGCCTGAGTTCTGAGGCATCTCCACTATTAGGAATTCAGATTGAATAGGAGGGACAAGCAAAGAAAATTGAGGGGTTAAACAAGAGAGTATACTATCCTGGAAGCCAACTGAAGAAGACAAAAGTCCAGGAGGGAGAAATCAACTCTCATAGACTATAGATAGGTCAAGTTACATGAGACGAGACCTAAAATTACCATGGGCTTCTGCAACTTTGAGGTATTGTGTGATCTTGACAAGAGGAAGTTCATTGTCAAGTGGAGCTAAAAACCTTACTAACGTGATTTTTAAGAAGAGTTGGAAGACAGAGAAAGTTTAGAGAACTCTGAGTTGTCCTGCAAAGAAAGAAGAAAAATAACATGGCATTAGCTCACAGAGCAAGTGCAGTATATGTTTTTGTACCAACACAGTGATTAATTTAGTCTGTCCTCAGAGTTTCTATGGTAATCCAATAGGAGGTTGAAAGCATTGGTTACCCAATGTGCTGAGCCACACTTGATTTACGTATATGTACATGTCCCATTATTATCATGTTACCACAGAATAGGAAGGCCACCACTAAGCTTAGAGTCAAAAGTGAAGACACGTTCTATCCACTCCATCAATCGTTCAGCGACCCATTCTACAATTTCAATGGACTAAAATTCACTGATTATGTGCCCTTATTATCCTTAGCATCTTTACATATCAATTACTTCTGTTTATTAATTTTTAAACCAAATGCATGCATTTACACAAGTTATCTAAATTCAGTTTTGATCTACGGGGATTTCAATAAAGAGGCAAACAACCATGTGTAATTTTTTGCAACATATTTGAGACTTATTATGGAAACATGGACCACAGATACTTGCCGCGGTTGGCCATTAACAACTGGGCGAAATGAGGGAGGCTTCCCAGAGGGAGATGCACTTGCATTAGCAGTTTCTTCTCCTGGAGATGCTCACCTCCCACGTCCTGTTGCTTACTGTCAGCTGAAAGGTCACCTTCTCTGAGAGACCTTTCTGGAAAACCTCTTTAAGTTCACCCCCTAAGTATCCTCTGTCATATCATACCATTTTATTTTCTTCATATTTTGATGAGACATGAAAATCTCTGATGTGTCAAGGTCCCATGTTTCTGAAGAAGGAACATTCCCTACTGCTCTCATTACTGAGTGCAGATAGTCTTTTTAAATGCCATTGAAAGATTGCATTCATAAGTGCATTTTATACCAATGGGAAAAATTCAATTCTTGATACACAACTATGCACAACTATCTTTTTAAAGATTCATCAATTCATTTTTTTATGTTTATTTATTTTTGAGAGAAAGAGAGACAGAGCACAAGCCAGAGAGGGGCAGAGAGAGAGGATGACNGTCTTTTTAAAGATTCATCAATTCATTTTTTTATGTTATTTATTTTTGAGAGAAAGAGAGACAGAGCACAAGCCAGAGAGGGGCAGAGAGAGAGGATGACACAGAATCCGAAACAGGCTCCAGGCTCTGAACTGTCAGCATAGAGTCTGATGTGGGGCTCGAACCCACGAACCACAAGATCATGACCTAAGCCAAAGTCTGACATTCAACAGACTGAGCCACCCAGGCACCCCTCATCGATTCATTTTTAATTCAACTATAATTAACATACAGTGTTACACTCATTTCAGGTGTACAATATAATGATTCAACAATTCTATACATTACTTAGTGTTCATCACAATAAATGTACTTCCAATCGCCTTCACTTCTTTCACTCCTCCCCCTACCCACCTCCCGGATGGTCACCACCACTTTGTTCTCTGGGTTTAAGAGTCTGGTTTCTTTGTTTTTCTCTTTTCCTCCTTGTTTGTTCTGTCTCTTAAATTCCACGTATGAGTGACATCATTGTTGCAAATGGCAAGATTTCCTTTTTTGAATGGCTGAGTAATATTCCATTACATATATTTATATGTAATATAAATGATATATACTGGACATATGCTAATTCTGTTCTTAAGTTTTTGAGGGACATCCGTACTGTCTTCCACAGTGGCCACACCAGCCACCAACTTGCATTCCCACCAACAGTGCACAAGAGTCCCTTTTTCTCCACATCCTCGCCAACACTTGTTGTTTTTTGTTTTTGATTTTAGCTATTCTAACAAGTGTGAGGTGGTATCTCATTATGGTTTTAATTTGCATATCCCTTATGATTGGCGATGTTAAGCATCTTTTCATGCATCTGTTTGTCATCTGTATGTTTTCTGTGGGAAAATGTCTAACATGTCTTCTGACAACTCTTAATTAGATTTTTTTGGTGTTGAGTTGCATATGTTCTTTATATATTAGGGATATTAACCCATTATCAGATATATCATTTGCAAATACCTTCTCCTATTCAGTTGGCTGTCTTTTTTGTTTTGTTGAAGGTTTCCCTCACTGTGCAAAAGCTTTTCAGAAACAATGGTCTTTCCAACCAATGTCAGAAAATAATAAAATATTCAAGATAAGCGACTTATGGGTGTGATTTTTACATTTCAAAAATTAAACTGCAGATTAAATATTTTTTCGATGCTACTTTCTGTTAATAAAATAGTTTTCAGTGGCATTATAGTAAACATTCATGTGGGTGAACTCACTAAAATATAGAAGTGTGTATTTTCTAGTAATAAAAGCTCACACATTCAACAAGAAAGTCTTAAATGAAACCAATAACATTTTTTCTACCCTCCATGCCATAAAAAACACGTTAAAAATACTCCTTTATTCCGTCCTAAATACAGGTGTAACATTAATCCAATAACGATTCCCTTCCTCCATCACTTTTAAAAGAAAACCATGGAATTTATTACTAGGTGATTTTTTTTCCAGGGGCTACCATAGAGCTACAATAGCAATAGCCAAATTCTTCTCAAACTTCAATTGCTGTTTGAATGAGCTAAAAAAAAAAAAAAAAAGACAAAGACAGAGGAAAGAGAGAAAGAAAGAAAGAAAGAAAGAAAGAAAGAAAGAAAGAAAGAAAGAAAGAAAAAAGAAAAGAAAGGAGAACAGAAAGAAATTAGCTCAAATTCCTCAAGAAAGATAACTTTTAAAAAATATTAAAAGCTACATTACTTTTTGAGGAATCTAAAAATAATTGTGACACAAGTGGGGAGAGAGCCCTAACTTATTTCAATGAATGCTGTCTTCCCTAGCCATCTGATATATAATAGAGAATTTGACTGGCCTTTGGCTCCCTGGTGTCTGGGAGATAGTTTCAAGTCCTTGAAATTTTCCAAGTGAGAAGAGTGTCCGTTATTCCTGGATCACTTGCACCATATCTGAATTTTCGGAAGCTAATAATGCCAGAAAGAAACATGGATACATAACGAAACCCCATAATGAAATTATGGACAATGGAAGCTCAGGCAAGTTTCCTGGTTGGTGATATACACTTATGTGCCAGGAGGGTGGTGCTGAGAACCCAGAAGCTTCGTGCTTCAAACCATTAGAGACCTCACCCTGTACATCTCTTCATTTGACTGGCCCTGATTTGTATCTTTTGTGATAAAATTGTAAGTGTACACCTTCCTGAGTTCTATGAGTCATACTAGCAAATTATCAAACCTGAGACAGATAGTGGGAAAGCTTACATTTGTAGCCAGTTGGTCAGAAGTCCGGGTAGTCTGAAAACCCCCAGGCTTGTGGCTGGTGTCTGAAGAGAGGGAAATCTTATTGGGGAATGGGCCCTTAACCTGTGAAGTCTGAGCTAGCTCCAGGTAGGTAGCATTAAAATTGCATTACACTCCCAAAGCAAAGACCACCAGGACAGTGCAGGGAAGTGAAGGAGCTGGAGGCACAGAAAACATATAGGAATTTTAGAAATTCAGGCATTTCATCTCACACCTCATCAAACATATTTAAATGTTTTCACATCCCCATATTAAATATCATTTTGCTTTAAAAAATTAAAAGGCTTTTTATGATTCTGTTTTTTGGAAATTATCTATGAATAGCTCATTTAATTTGTTATTAGTTATACGTACTTAGCAATCATTGCGAATAGTTGGGAAATCTCAAGAAGTGGAAGAAATTTAACCTATAAATTATTTCCGAATGTAATAAAGTTGTTATGGATTCTAAATTTAGCAGTTAAGGAAGATGACATGTGTTACATTTTATAGGCTTCTCATTAAATCTGTTATTTTTTTTTAAATATTAATTTGTCAGAGGAATTTCTTGGAGGATAATGAAAAGGTCTTACATGTGTTTCTTTTTGTTTGCAGTATGTCGTATCGGGAATTTTTGCAATACAAGCAGAGAAGACACATTCTCCAAAATTGGTAAGAATGATTGAAGCAACTTGAAAAATAAAAATTTAACTTGTCAAAAACAAGGATATAAGTAAGGAGGGTATACCATTGCCTCTTAAGCAGTAGAAATTTATTCAAAATACTTAAATGTAAAACATTGTTTTATCATACTTTACAATATTTTTAAATGGATGTATTCCAACAGAATTCTTTGTTAATTTCAGAAAATGTTAAAATAATAAAGAATGTATGAAGAAAACCAGGAGATCAGAAGTGAAAATTTAAATAGGATACATCATTTATTTCAAATTAAATGTCAAACATGATAGAAAACATGTAAATGGACACCTCGAAGCAGTCTGAAAGAAAAATATGTGATTAAAGCAATAAATTAAGATTTTTTCAATGGCGTCTAGGTACCAGATGCCTCACTCAGAGTTTTTGTAGATTATTTCACAACAAAGCCTATCAGGGTGGTTAATATTATATACCCATTGTATAGATAAGGAAACTGAGATACCACGAGTATAAGCAACCACCTCTGGACCTAGATTTAGATGTAGATTGTAAGTGATGGAGTTGAACTTTGAATGCAGACCGCTTAGCCCAGAATCCAACATGGCTGATAAGATTAGCAGGAGATCAAATGCTTAGGCTAGAAAGGCTGGGGGTGGGTAGGAATCAGGAGAGGGTAAGCCGGAGGTCCTGACTTAGGATATGATAGTTTGAAAGTACTCCTTGAACTCAGCAAAACAAAGAATAATACATGATACTTATTTAGATTCACCCACCTATCTACCCTTTGTTTCTTTTCATTTCTTCCTGCAATTCAGTATTTCAATTCCTTTCCCTCTGACTGAGAAATTCCCCTTAGTATTAATTCTTTCAGCACAAACCTCCTAGACAATAAACTCTCTCAGCTTCTGTTAGTCTGAAAACAACTGTACACTGCTCTTGCTTTGAAAGATTCTTTAACCGTATATGGAATTTTAGGTTAACATTGTAGTTTACTTCAGCACTTTGTAAACATCACTCCATTGTGTTCTGGCTGCTGTCTTTGACATTGTGGAGTTTGTGAGCTTTAGTTTTGTTCTTTTTACCATGATGTGTCTGTTTTTCTCACACTACTTTTATAATGTTCCCTTTACCTTCAGTTTTCAACAAATTTACTATGATGTACCTAGATGTGGGCTATTTTATATTTATCTTATTCAGGATTAGCCAAATGTCTGTACCTATAAGGGGTTGAATAGCTGAACAGATACTTTTCATCAACTTTGGAAAATTGTTGGCCATTTGCTCTTCAAATATTGTGTTTGTCAGATTGCTTTTCTTTCTCTACTTTTGGGACCCCGGTTAAATATTTTCACTATACTCACATGTTTCTCACATTGTTTTTCCTTTTACTTCTGGTTTGGTTTTTTTTTCACTTTATTTTTATTTCATCGTTTTCTATTGCCCTTCCCTCCACTGACGCTGTTGGTTGTTGTGACTAATATGCAGCTATGGAGTGCTCTCTTTCAGTTACTGGAGTCTTCAATTCTAGAACTCCCATTCAATTCTGTTTTTAGATTCTAGTTCTTCTGTGACATTGTCTGTCTGTTCATCTGTCTGCTCCATTCATTCATATTTTCTTGAGCATATTAATAATAGTTATTTTAAAATTTTTATCAGCTTTAATTCTTTTTTTATGTTTTATTTATTTCTGAGAGAGAGAGACAGCATGAGCAGGGGAGGGCCAGAGAGAGAGGGAGATACAGAATCCGAAGACAGTCTCCAGGCTCTGAGCTAGCTGTCAGCACAGAGCCCGACGCAGGGCTCAAACCCATGAACCACGAGATCATGACCTGAGTTGAAGTCAGATGCTTAACCGACTGAGCCACTCAGGTGCCCCTATCAGCTTTAATTCTCATAACTGAATCACTTAGGGGACTATTTCTATTGGCTTTTTCTAGTCTTTTAAAATATATGATCCTGTCTCTTAACTTGTCTAGTTATTTTTGACTGACTGCCAGAAATTGTGTACAGAAAAGTAATGTCAGCTGATGTTCAGTCCTTCCAGAAAGGGTTCACCCATTCCTCCCCTCAACTGATAAACCAGGACCGAGGCTAGACGGCAGTTTGGATAAGAATCCATATAACTCTCATACATCTTCCACCTGTAGCACAGAAGCCTCCAGGGCTTGCATGGAGCACTGATATGTTTATAAGAAACCACTGCCCAGCCATCCTGATCTATGTTTCCTCAGCGCAATCACACGGTAAAAAACTTTGCTCTGCTTTTCAGATGCTTTCTTCTTACTTACCCTGTTGACCAAAAGAACTTCCAAATCTGCCTAGCATCTGAAGAGTATAACTGGTCATATAGCTGGCTCATTTCCTTGACCTTCCCTTTTCCACAGAAGCTTATCTCCTCAGGTTCACAATTTTATCTTTTCAGCCTTACAAGAACACCCAAAGCTATGGTGATTGATTCCTCTCTCTCCTAGAAATAACCTTCTGCTCAGGCAAACTCCGGAACCTCAGCCTCTTGCCCTGACAAATGCTCCCAAGGAAGAAATCATCTGTAGGACATCTACTCACCTCTCTGTGGTCTTCTTTTTCAGGATTCTTGGCCCCTGTATACTCTTCACGCCTCAGCACCTCTGATACTTCTATGATGCTTTTACATAGATGAAATACTTATGGAATTGTATCCTGTTTTTCTCACTGTTGTCAGAGAGAACATTAGCCTGCCATAAGCTTTGGCATCATACCAAAAGCAAACATCTCAATGCTTTGAGGCCCATAGGATCTTATTCTTCTTTTATATTTCTTATAATAATTATTTTGTCTTCTCTTTTTCTCAGTCAATCATAATAGGATTACATTATGTTTATTATATCAAAGGACCACATTTTGGGTTTTTAAATCTTCTCCTTTATGTATTTGTTTACTATAGCATTACTTTCTATTTCTGTCTTTATATATCCTTCTCTATTTCCTTTGGATTTTACTTGTTTTTTTTTTAATTTTTTATGTCTTTATTTTATTTTGAGAGACAGAGACAGAAAGTGAGTGAGGGAAGGGCAGAGAGAGAGGGAGACACAGAATCCGCAGCAGGCTCCAGGCTTACAGCTGCCAGCACAGAGCCCAACGTGGGGCCGAACCCATGGACTGTGAGATCATGACCTGAGCTGAAGTCGGACGTTTAACCAACTGAGCCCCCCAGGCGCCTCTTTACTTGTTATTTTTATAGCTTCATCAGATGGATGCTTCGTCAGATCTGTTCCAGCTCTCAAAATCTAGGGTGTGATCATTTCAGCATTATTCAGTTAAAACATTTACAATCTTTGATGTAATTCTTCCCCCAAAATATTACTTTGTTGTTTGACCATCTAGTGTTTCCTGAAATTCAGTAATTTATTTTTTTCTTTTCAAACCGTTAAATTGAAATTTCACACAAATGCAGAAAACATACAAAACACAAATATCCATATCAGTGAATTATCACAGAGCGAATGCCCAAGAACTCCCTTTGAAATCAAACATACCAGAAGCCCCCTTCATGTCCTCTTTCAGAAGCTTTACCCTCTCTTCTTTCTAAAGGTAAATATTATATGACTTGCTAAATCATGGCACATAAATATAGCACAGCTAAATGCATATGAAAAGGAACTAACAATAGTGACTACACTATAATGAGAATGAGTCTGACGATGTTGAACAAACAAAACCAAAGAAATTAATAATTAACCAGTAATCAATGCACATTGCATTATACATGTATGATTAATTATATTTAAAATTTATACAATGCACACTGTATAATTTTTAAAGTTCAAAATTTACCTCATTGTCAGAAATGGAAATTTTTATGGGATTTTAAAATTTTCATTTTACATTTATGGGCTTAATTTTTTTTTTTTACAAATAGTTTATTTTCAAATTAGTTTCCACATAACACTCAGTGCTCATCCCCACAAGTGTCCTCCTCCATGCCCATCCCCCTTCCTCCCCACATCCATCAGTCCTCAGTTTTTGTCAGCATTCAAGAGTCTCTCATGGTTTGCTTCTCTCCCTTTCCCTCACCATTTCCCCCCTTCTTCTCCCCCTTGTTCCTCCATCAAATTCCTCCTAATCCTCCTATACGTGCAAACATATGATATTTGTCCTTCTCTGCCTGACTTATTTCGCTCAGCAGAACACCCTCAAGGTCCATCCATGTTGCTACACGTGGCCAGATTTCATTGTTTCTCATTGCCATGTAGTATTCCATGGTATAGGTAAACCACATCTTCTTGATCCATTCGTCCGTTGATGGACACTTAGGCTCTTTCCATGTTTTAGCTATTGTGGAGAGTGCTGCTATGAACATTGGGGTACATGTGCTCCTATGCATCAGCATTTCTGTATCCCTTGGGTAAATTCCTAGCAGTGCTATTGCTGGGTCATACGGGAGTTCTATTGTTAGTTTCCTGAGGAACCTCCACACTGTTTTCCAGAGGGGCTGTCCCAGTTTACATTCCCACCAACAGTGTAGGAGGGTTGGGCTTAATTTTATTTATTTATTCATTTATTTATTTATGCGTTTTCTAGAATGAAAGTATATTGTTTTGTTTGTTTCACTTTTTTGCCTAAATTCCAGTTAGTTAACATATAGGGTAATATTTATTTCAGGGATAGGATTTAGTGATTCATCACTTACATATAATACCCACTGCTCATTGCAAGTGCCCGAGTTCATATCCATTTTATCTCATAGATGATGAAAATCAAAGAAATTGGCAGATACGTAGGTATGTACAAATGAATAATGACTGTATAAGATTTTAAAAACAGCATTTTGTAAATTCCAAAATACACAAAGAAATAGAAATACACAAAAATAATGTACAGGCTGAAACAGAGGTAGAGTGAAGTGGTCTAAGCTCTTTGCATTGTCTAGACAAATATTCAAGTACCAATCACAATTATGCTTTAGCATTTAAGAATTTTAAATTGAAGGGGGGGCACCTGGGTGGTCCAATCGCATAAGCGCCTAACTCTAGGCTTCGACGCAGGTCATGATCTCACAGTTTCTGAATTCAAGCCCTGAGTCGGGCTCCGCACTGGCAGTGTGGAAAAGTTCTCCTCTCTCTTTCCTCGCTCTCTCTCTCTCTCTCTGCCCACCCCCTGCTTGCATGTGCAGTCTCTCTAAACAAACAAACAAACAAATAAACAAACAAGAATCTTGTATTGAAAGAGTGAATGAGGGGCGCCTGTGTGGCTCAGTCGGTTAAGCGTCCGACTTCGGCTCAGGTTGTGATCTCACGGTTCGTGGGTTGGAGCCCCGCGTCTGGCTCTGTGCTGACAGCTCCTCAGAGCCTGGAGCCTGCTTCAGCTTCTGTGTCTCCCTCTCTCTTTGACCCTCCCCTGCTCACGTTGTCTCTATCTCTCTCTCTCAAAAAAATAAATAAATAAAACATTAAAAACTTAAAAAAAAAAAAAGAGTGAATGAAATGCATGCATGCAACATAAAAAAAGCATGGAGTCCTCTTGGAATCCTGATAAATGTGGAGATTGAGGCACCCATAGAGTAACCTGTGATTCTAAGATCAAAAGTCATTATAAATCATCCACTTTAACATACTTGCCAGTAATGCAGACCAACTTCATTGCAACTTGTTTGTCCCACAGTCTGGCTAGTTGACATTTTGTATCTCTTGCAGTTAAGGTACACCATAACCTTGAACAGCCACAGCTCTGTCTTTGCAGGGATTGACCTATTTCTAATTGCATTTGAAATTTTATTCTTTTTACTGAAATAAGTGAAGATTATATGGATACAGGTAAGTACAAGATTTTGTGATTTTTTTTCACAATTAGAGACATACTTTAAATTTGTGTGTAAGTGAAATAAGAGTACTTTGGTGTTGGACCGATGTGGAGGTGGTAGAAATTATTAACTCACATTCAGCGTGACCACAAATATGGATTCAAACCACTGAATGAATCTCTAAACCTAAGACCACCAAAAATTCAAGAAATCAAAAGAGAACAATACATCAAGTAAAATAACCAATATCTACAGTTATAAGATTCAGATGAAGGATACTGGTGAAGAAATGAAAACCTTAAATAAATAGATAAATTTTCTTTTTTTTTTTTAATGTTTATTTATTTTTGAGAAAGAGAGACAGAGCACGAGCAGGGAAGGGGCAGAGAGAAAGGGAGACACAGAATCCAAAACAGGCTCCAGGCTCTGAGCTGTCAGCACAGAACCCGACACAGGGCTCAAAGCCATGAACCATGAGATCATGACCTGAGCTGAAATCAGACGCTCAACCGACTGAGCCACCCAGGGGCCCCTAGATATCTTTTCAAAACAAGGATAGATCTGAGACTGGCAGACTCATTGACTCAATGTCCTAGACTGTGCCTCCCCTGTGCCTTTTACAATGCCTAGAAATTAATAGATACCTAATAAATGTGAGTTGAATGAATGAATGTTCTGTATTAAACATCCCCCTGAGAGTATTCCCAGATTAACATATAAAACATTCCAGAGAACTGGTAATCAGAAAATCTCTGGACACAATTGTCAGTCCCCTGAATATGCCATAAATTTACCCTTTCTTGACACAGCACTAACCATTTGATTTTAAACTAAATATACTGGATACATAAGTTGAAATGGAAGAAAAGCCAGCATATTGATCATTGGTTAAAGCTGCATGGGAATTCCAGTTTCATAACTTTAAGAAAGTACTAGTATGCTGGCACTTGAGGAATTCAAAGGCCTGGTGGAATTAGTACAACAAAAAGAAGTCTGATTTTTTCTTTCGGCAAATTTTCAAGATGACAAGAGAGTCAGGGCAAATAGTCACAATCCAGGATTTTTACCGTCATAAACATTGTCAGCATTTCTGTTATCTTAGGACTTGATTTACATTTTATGACGCCATGTGTATTGTTTGCCTTATGGAGTAGAATCAAGTTCTCAAGAATTCTACCTGGGACCTATCAAGTGTTTATATTTCTTTTTCAGTGACATGACAACATACATGTCCTTTCAGTATGTACATGAAGGCTCTGTTTTTACAGGTAATAAGAATAAATAAAAAACACTTGAAAATACTTGATTGAGCAAATGGCTGATAGACCTTAGAAGATACCACTTACATGTGCACAGACACAAAAGATTTAGAGCAAAGATGTGGGTAGAGCACAGTCCATACAAAGGTCAGCCTGCCTCACCCGCTGGTAGTTCATTCTGTCACACACAGTGACTGAACCTTATCAAGAAAATTAAAGACAAGAATGTTTTGATGACTGGTGGCTTTTCATGGCTAAAACTATTAGAGATATATCCTAAGAACCGAAACCCCGGAGGGGCAGAGAGAGTGTAGAGGAAAGGCTCTAGGATGAGTTGTCTAATACTGGAACATGCCATACCGGAAGTTGTACTGTGTCCTCCATTCCTAACATCACCACTTGTGCATAACAGGTTCATTTCCATATACCAGAAGTCTGAGACTTGGTAAATATGACGTTCAGGGCTGGAGTGTCAGACTTGCAAGCTCTGAGACCAGGAAAAACTACAGCCCTTTCCTTACGGCAGACCAATTTGGAAATTACAGGGTCTTAGTTCTCTTTTTTCCCAAGAGGTTTCCCTACAAAAATTTGCCCATATTGTCCCCAGAATCCAACTCTGTCTACCAAAAGCTACCAAAACAAACAAGTTTTGTCAGGCCCTTGGGCACGTATTCTCCTAATGAAGCCATTTTAAGTGTTCAAAAAAGGAATCAGAAAATATCAGTAATTTACTGAATCTTTCTAGACCAAGAAAGAGCAGGCGCTTCTATTGATAAAAACATTTTCAGCTTCTTTCCTTTCTCTATAAACACACAGCTACATATTTTTCTGATAAATTTAACTCAGGATGTATATATAATATATACAGTATATGTAATAAATCATAAATGAATTACTTACTTTTTAATATCTTATCCTATTCCACATAGGATTTGAGAGGGTTTAAATAACATGTAGAGTAATGTAATTAAAACAAGTTTAAAATGAGTATTAAAAAATGTGTATTAGTCTATCTTGTTATAAGTATATAGTATAGTCATATATTGGCTTGAGCCATATAATATTGCTGATATTAGACTGATTTTGACCTATAAAAATGTCAGTTTCATATGGTTTAATCCAATATATTAAGCTATTCCAACATATGTGATTTGGAATATGCTCCTCATGAAATTATTAGGAAAATAATAATGTAAATATGT
Organism: Crocuta crocuta; assembly: GCF_008692635.1. Lineage (NCBI taxonomy): Eukaryota > Metazoa > Chordata > Mammalia > Carnivora > Hyaenidae > Crocuta > Crocuta crocuta. The sequence goes on from NW_027536465.1 coordinate 2,575,150, forward strand.
AGGCCTTAGGAGCCTCCAAATTACTGAAATTGAGTCACAGTATTTGCCTTAAGCTTCCTGTTAAGCAAAGTGAAAAGGAAACTCCATCATTACATGATTATAATGATCCCTCAGACAGCAATGTTTTAGTGTCTCATAGATACAGAGGTTCTTATAACAGTACTTTGTTCTGAAATTCATTACTTGGGTAGAGTTTCGTATAATATAGTAGAGTTCAGTATAGTAGACACTGTGTCATGAGGTGGGTTAGCAGGTAAACTTCATGAGGGCTGTGGTGGTCTGTGCCTCAAATAATGCTACAACTCCGGCATGTAGGGCAGAACTGGGTACAAAAGAGGTATATGTGAATTATACACTACTTGTGACTAGTCAAGTTTCCCACAGTGAAGGCTGGACCATTTTCCTTACAGTTATTTCTTATTAAAAAGAAAAAAAATCTTTTAAGGAAATATACTAGGGAAACTCTGTAGGAACTATTTCTATAAAGAGCTAAGAAACTGTGGACCAAGAATGGCACTTCTTAGTGCTCTTGCTAAATCAAGGGATACAGGCCATAGAGCTGAGGGATTAATGATGCTGCATATACCAAACAATACTTCATAAATAAATCTTGGGTCTTTGATAGGAATTGATTATCAGACCATTCTCAACTATATGTTCTTCCGGATTTACTAAAACTTGAAGATATTTGTAATGGCATAAGGACAGTAAAAATTAAATAAGCAGATAGTAAGTGTTATATTCTTTTTTTTTCAATGTTTTCATTTATTTTTGAGAGACAGAGAGTGAGCAGGGGAGGGGCAGAGAAAGAGAGGGAGACACAGAATCGGAAGCAGGCTCCAGGCTCTGAGCTGTCAGCATAGAGCCTCATGCGGGGCTTGAACTCACGAGCCATGAGATCATGAACCTGAGCCGAAGTCAGATGCCCAACCAACTGAGCCACCCAGGTGCCCCAGTAAGTGTTATATTCTTTAATGCTATGTGAAGGCCAATGTTTTCACACAGATGAATGGCCAGCCCTCATTCTCTGAAACAGTTACAGTGATAGCTAAGACTTCTATTTTTAAGTCTAGTCCAGCACATAAATCAGGTTCCAAATATTTTACACTGTAACTGTTTGAAAATACCTTAATTGGAATATTTAGGGGGGAATTATTTCACCCAAACCAGACTTAAGGAGATAATAACACTCTTTTTAAAATTTTTTGGATGGGGCACCTGGGTGGCTCAATCGGTTAAGCGGCCGACTTTGGCTCAGGTCATGATCTCACAGCTCGTGGGTTCGAGCCCCACATTGGGCTCTGTGCTGACAGCTCAGAGCCTGGAGCCTGCTTCAGATTCTGTATCTCCCTCTCTCTCTGACCCTCCCCTACTCACGCTTTCTCTCCTTCAGAAATAAATAAAACATTAAAAAAATTTTTTTGATTGAAGGGTCATAACTTCCTAGTCATCTCATGGGGAAAACTGGGTGTAAAATTATTCAAAAATTAACTAAAGAGTGCTCATTTCAGCAGCCCATATACTAAAAACCATCAATTAAAAAAACTGACACTTAGGAAATATACAAAATTAATAAATGAAAATAATGAAATTGAAAGACATTTACCCAAATTAATCCTTTTGTTTTAAAATAATTTATATCAAATATTCTCAGTGGTAATCATTATTTAACACAACTAGTTATCTATGAAGGCCACTCCTGCTTTGTGACTATTAAACAAGGTCATTCATATTTAAGAGAATTCCTGTCCTCTACTCCAAGCAAAGTATGCCTGCAGATCTTCCAGAAGGTATTCCAGTTAATAGAATATCATTTAAAACCCAAGAGGGCCGCCTGCATGGCTTCGTCAGTTAAGTGTCTGACTCCGGATCAGGTCATGATCTCACAGTTCATGAGTTCCAGCTCCGGGTCGGGCTCTCTGCTGACAGCTGGGAGCCTGGAGCCTGCTTCAGATTCTGTGTCTCCCTCTCTCTCTGCCCCTCCCTGGCTCATGCTCTGTATCTCTCAAGAATAAATAAACATTAAAGAAAATTAAAATTTAAAAAAAACCAAGAGACTACACAGCCACTCTCTATCAGATCTTGATTACCCATCTGCCATAAGATCAATTTCTGCTCATCCTAATCCTCAGTCATATTCAAATATTAGGATCACAGACTGGGATAAATACATGTAGTATTATCCATATTTGTCCCAATTCACAGAGAATGAAAAGAAACCATAAATACGCCCCTTCAATGTTAATACAGGAACGTGAGAAATACATGTGGAAAACAATATGGAAGTATTTACCACAAGCCAAGTTTATGGAAATCCATATTAATCATCCAAAAAATGGAAAGAGTTATATGAACCTAAAATGTGTAGCAAATTTAAATAAATTATATTTCCACTTAAATATTCTATAGACGTTGAGTATTATCATTATAAAGTTTATATATAAATGTAAAATAATGCTGAGGGCATGGTTTTAAATGAGACAAATAGAATATACCTTTAATAAGTGTAGCAATAGTATAGAAACACGCACAGGAAAAAACAGAGATCATGAAGCTGAGAGTCTATCATAATTCAAATGGAAGACACCCATGAGTCCAAGGGTAAGAGAAGAAGGAAGCCTGGGAAGCAAGTTCTGAGCAACTCCAACATTCAGTAACACTAACCTTGTCATTTTTACCATCCCAAGTGCATTTTCCTCTTAAGATAAAAATAACAATACCACCTGCCACAAAAGGTTGTTGACTGGGACCAGTAAGATAATATATATAAAACATTTAGCACAAACGCCTAGCCATATAGCAAACGCTCAGTAAATTCTGTTGTTACAATTATCATGCAAACAGATAAAAATTATCACAATTGTATTAAGATAGTGGGATGTTATAGGTAAAGTTTTCTATTTCCGAAACAGCTTGCAATTTCATATTACCTTTCTGATGTGTAAACATCTGTGTCATTTAGGATCCTCAAAAAAAAAAAAAAAAAACAAATTGGCTGAAATTGAGTCACAATTTTTGCTCTAAGGATCCTGAAAAAGAAATTCCATCATTACATGGTTAAAATGATCCATCAGGCAGCAATGTTTTAGTGTCTCATAGATAAAGAGGTTCTTATAATAATACTTTGTTCTGAAATCCATTACTTGCGTCGAGTTTGGTATAATATAGAATACAGATTTTCTTTTCGTATTTAGCACAGTGGAATGATACTTTCTGCGTATTTGTGGCTATTCTCCATGTTGAAGTTGTTCCTGGCAAGCACAGTGACCAAATGGGGAAATGAAGCATCTTGTCGTGGCAATAATCTCAGATAATGTGAGTACTCCATTTCTCTGGTGAATTCAGAAATGTCGTATTGGCTTCTCTTTTGAGCCCATGCTAAGGGGCTTAAGGTTTCAGTAGTATTGCTTGTTTTTAGTGTTACCTCCACACACCGAATATGAGCTGAAACAATCTGGATGGCATATGTCTATATGCAAATGAAGATAATTCTCTCAAGATAAAATTTTCAGATTAAAGGAATATGCTTCCATAGCCTCATGAGAAAATACAGTAGGAGACATATCATTTTCTGGCTCAGGTCTATGTCATTTGAAGGATAATCCTATGAAGATCAATCCAGTAGGTCTCCAGCCTCTAGTTCTCAAGTAAAGTTTAGATCCCTGAGATCTAGGTGCCTTGGAGCAGAAGGAAGATGAAGCATGTTGGGAAGAGAGAGAAATGGGTAATGACGGGTCCTATTATCAAATACATCCAGTCTTGGAAGAAACCAGTAATATCCAAACTTCTCCACTCCAAGCATGCTTTGACATTCAGACTCCTTCACAGCTAACTGAAAGTGGGCCAACTTTTGATCTGATAGGAGAGAAGGAATATTAATAAAAACTGAAATTGGGTGAATAAATGGGAGAAGTTCAGGGAAACTCAGGTCGGAGGGGTGTACAGGCAGTTGGGCTAGAAGGAGTAAACCCAAATTCTCACCATTTACCCAACCCCATCCAGGCTTCCAGGGTGTGAGCAATTCATATTAAAATAACCTGATATAAAGGAAAACTTCTTAAAGGGACACTTAGCATGTGACTGGAAAAATTACTAACAGTGAGTCTAAAGATTTAGGTAACTTGATTTAAAAGCCATCAGTGACCAAGAGGTCTTGGATCTCAAAGTGCCATATTCTCTGCAATGAGATTCACTCCACACATTCTAAGAAGAGACAGTATTTTTGTCCTTGTGAAAGATGTAGTCTCCAGATATCAAGGAAAAGGGGGAATAGTGCAGTCCCTACCCAAGAAACAAAAGTTAACATCTGATCATTTTATTTCCCTGCCCACAATTACCAAATACATCAGGTTAATCCATAAGGGAAATAATTTAATTTTAACGTGTTTGTTAAGGAGAGGAAAATCAAAATGGAGTGAGGAGCTCGATGAGGCTGAAACACAGTGTTCAGAGGGAATGAATGAGAGGAAATGAGTCTGAGTAGCTGTGTGCCATGCCTGGGCACCAGGCTCTCGTGCTGCACGTGATACCTGCCTAAACTAGAATGGGGGGAGGGAACGGATGGAGAAAAGGAAGACAGAATCAGAAAATGTTTATGATATCGCATGAAAAGCATTCTCTGGTCATTTCGATTTGAAAGTAGCTTTTGACTCCATGGCCAGAGAAATCAAGTGATGGGTGAAGGTACTTTCTTTCTTTCTTCTTTTTTTTTTTAATGGAAATCTATTTGACATACAACATTTTATAAATTTAGGTGCACAACATGTTGACTTAATACGTTGATGTGTTGTAATATGACTGCCATGAGAGCAATAGCTAGAGCCTCTATCATATCACATCATTATCATTTCTTTTTTGTGGCTGGAATCATTAAGATCTGGGTTCTACAATCATCACTCCAACAGCCAAAAGCAGAAATCACACTTCTAGCCAAAAGCAGAACAAACAAATAACATATACGTGGCAACAACAAACACCAGTTGATTTCAGTCCGTGGGTTCCTAAGTTTTGACCCTTTGCTGGAGGGTTGACCTTGTGGGACGGAGAAGACCAATAGGGAACAGAATGTGGGAAACAGGGAGAAGAGATGCAGCAAGACAACCTTGAATGTGAAGTTACATTTTGTGTTATCACTTACGGTTATGCCATAGCAAACAGCACTGGATAAAATACAATTTTATGTTAACGTTAATGAAGTGATACTTAACATGTTTTCTAAATGCTCTCGTCACATAATCACCATTAAGCATAGCATCAAATTCATAACAGTTTAAATTTGGTTCGTTTCACTGGAAAACTAAACATTCACATATGTTTATTCTAGGCGTTCAGTGTTTGTGAAGCATGGTCATTAGTTTCCAGCCTAAAAGGGGAGAAAAGAAAAGAAAAACACCAAAAGCAAATGTGTTGTTGATTCCTGCAGGGGAGGGAGGGACAGGAGGGTCCTGAATGGTGAGAATATTCCCATCATCATCCCTTCCAAAATGTCCATTCAAAATCCTTGTGATCTAACATAGACAGTCTTCTTTGATCAGTTTTTCAGATATGACTTGTCTGCCCAGAGAAGAGATGACTCAGGAAGAGGTGTGGTATCTCTCAGAGTCCACGAATTAGTATTCTTTTCTTTTAAACAATTTTTTTAAGTTTATTCATTTTGAGAGAGAGAGACAGACAGAGTGTGAGCAGGGGAGGGGCGGAGAGAGAGAGGAAGATGCAGAATCCAAAGCAGGCTCCAGGTTCTGAGCTCTTAGCACAGAGCCTGATGCGGGGCTTGAACTCACAAACCACGAGATCATGACCTGAGCCGAAGTCAGACACTTAACCAACTGAGCCACCCAGGTGCCCCATCACGAATTAGTATTCTTATTCAAGAATAACCTTAGAGAATATGCCAAAATGAGTAATGTTTCTTTCAAGCTGATTGTGTCCTTTCTCTGAGTCCCTCCATGCTTTGCCTCTGAATTAAACTACTGAGTCAGAGTAGGTCTTTAATTGGGATGAATCTGGAAAGTCATTTGGTAGAAAAAGTCAATGACGCTTTTTAAAATGCACTCATGATCAATTTACTAATACTCTCCTTATCTCAGTTTCATGGTACAAGAGAGTCCTTTCATTACATATTAAGGAGCAGAAGAACCATCATGGCCTCAGCCCAGGATGAAAAAGTTTAATGGTGAATGAAGGAAGAGCATCATCATGTTGTTCAAGCAGCTTTCTAGAAACACATTTTAGTAAAGTTTGTCCCAATGTTTCTTTTTCCCGGTTCTGTAAATAAAAATTAAAATAAATGACTCTGGTTATATTTTCTGTATGGGGGATGTTGAGTGTAACATTCTCTCAGTTTGGATCTGGTGGTCTCAAGTTACAGAATTATTTTACTCAAGAAAATTTCAGGAGTCTCTGCCGAAGGTGCACCCAGGACCTTCCCCCAACTGGGGTCCCAAAGCAAGAAGCAGACCTATTTGGAAGAGCTGCATTTAGAAGACACCACCAGATTCTGTCCAAAGAGAGAAAATGAAAGTAAACAAACATCTTTCAGCTATCAAAACCCCAAACAAGACCAGAAAGAGGAATTTCTCAGCTCTTTAAAAAAGCTTCTTAAAAGAAAAATGTAAATGGGGCAACCTGGGTGGTTCAGTCAGTTAAGTGTCTGACCTCAGCTCATGTCGTGATCTCACAGTTTGTGGGTTTGAGCCCCGCATCAGGCTCTGTGCTGACAGCTCAGAGCGTGGAGCCTGTGTGGATTCTGTGTCTCCCTCTCTCTCCCTGCCCCTCCCCTGCTTGTGCTCTCTCTCTCTCTCTCAAAAGTAAATAAAAATTTTTTAAAAACTTTTTAAGAAAAATGGGAACTCAACCAATGAAGATTTCTGTGGTCCTTGTGGCTGGTGGTGACATCACAGCTTTCCCATTCCAAGATTTAGGTTTATTGGGTCAGAATACAGGCTATAAAACTGATGAAAAACCTTCAATGGGTCCTTCACCCACCAAACAAGATCCCTTCAGAAATCCACTTTCTCTTTCAGAGAACCTCGACCAAGGCACAGCTGTATGAAACACACTTACAGTTGTGTTGTCAAGTGGGAAGGTGAGGATAAAAGATGTGTATATCTGAGGAACACTCAAATAAATACATACAAAACTAAATCGACATAGAAGACATTGAAGACCAGAAGATTGGTCTCTAGTTGAAAGCTGGCATTTTGAATCTCAACACTTGGGAAAAGGGAAATGGAGACTTTTTACAACATTTCAGAAAAAATAAATTTGGAGGAAAATAAACATTTGGAAGAACAAAAACTTCTAATTGAAGTCATTCCTCCAGTACAGTATTTTTTTAAATTTCCTTATTTTGAGAGAGAGAGAGAGAGGAGGGTGAGTAGGGAAGAGGTAGAGAGAAAGAAAGAGAGAATCCCAAACAGGCTCCTCACTATCAGGCTGTGCAATGCCCAACATGGGGCTCGAACCCACTGAACCATGAAATCATGACCTGAGAGGAAACCAAGAGTCAGATACTTAACCAACTGAGCCACCCAGGACCCACTGCCTTTAAGTTTTGAAACTTCTTTTACTGGGGGTGTGTGGGTGGCTCAGTTGGTTAAGCATCTGACTTTGGGTTAGGTCATGATCTCACAGGTTGTGGGTTTGAGCCCCAAGTTGGGTTCTGTGTTGTCAAATCAGAGCCTGGAGCCTGTTTTGGATTCTGTGTCTTCCTCTCTCTGCCCCTCCCCCACTTGTGCTCTGTCTCTCGCTCTTTCAAAAATAAACATTTGGGAATTAAAAGGAAGCTTAAAGGCACATTGACCTTCAAATAGGAAGAGGATCTTAAGAGTAGTAATTCTTTTGCAATAGTTTTGAAAATCAGTACAGGAAACAATGATTTCTCTCAAAACTGGGAGCCCAAGGAAACATTTCCTTCATGTGGCTTGTGCTGCTGATGAAAAGAGCCCAAGATCTGTTTCACTGAGTGTTCAGGGTTCACAGACCCACTGCGGGTCCCAGGTGTCATGCACACTCATGACCAGATGGACCGGGGAGAAAAACCCTGATGTGGTCACATCCTCTGGAAAAGACTTTCTTCATTCTGGAAAGAAGGTGGCAACATCCGTGCTCTAATGGCTCACACAGTGGTTGCTATAAACACCATGTCAGAATGAAAACTTAGGGCTAGCAGCCCCTTATTCTGTTTTCCAGAAATAAGTTGTAAAGAAACAGAGTTCCTAGAGCTCAGACACAGGAGTTATTGCAATGAGGCTTGCCTGGATATGCAGTAACACGTGCTAACAACACGTGCTCTAGGGAGGAAGGAATGATGGAAGGGAGGGAGGAAGGGAACATGGGCAAGTTCTCCAAAGGAGGCTGATCATAACAAGATGGAGACAGGCAGGAGCGTAATGTTGATGAGAGACAGAGAGAGAGGGAGACACAGGATCTGAATCAGGCTCCAGGCTCTGAGCTGTCAGCGCAGAGCCCGATGGAGGGCTTGAACTCCTGAATTCGGAGATCATGACCTGAGCCGAAGTCTGAGTCTTAACAGACTGAGCCACCCAGGCGCCCCTCATTCATTCATTCATTCTTACTGTGTGCCAGACATAGTGCTATACCCTGAGAATAGCTGATTGCTATTCCAATAGCAAGGAAGGAGGGATTGTAGAAGGTTCTCAGCGGCAGGGAACTCCATGATGTCGCTTCTCCAAAAGGGTGTCTCTGCCGAGTTATCAGCCAGAGGGTGGAGTCAAGCCAGGCCTCCTCCCCCTGGGTGTGCACAGGACCAAGGACAGAGCATGGTGCAAACACGACATCGCTGTCCGCCCACCGCCCCACTGTCACCGGGGAGCCTGCGGGCTCAGGGGAGCTGCGGGGTCCCACCATGCCACAGGGGTCCGCGCGGGGCTCGCAGCGCCCACCCCCCCCCCCCCCCCCCCCCCCCCNACCACAACCGCAGCGTTGGAACCGCGCGAGGCTGCGGATGAGGGGCACAACCGAGAAAGCAGCGCCCACCGGGCTCCCCGGGGCAGGGCGGCCCCGAATTGAGGGCAGGATCACGCACCTCTGGCCCTGTGCGCAAGGCATGTAGGGAGCCTTGGCCGGGTTGCCCCTGGGACTCAGACCCTGTCACGCTGAGTCGGAGGTCGCCAGGCCCTGGACTGCCTCGTCCTGGGTTCTCCCATCGCTAGGAATGTTTTACGGTAACATTACTTGAGTTGAGAAGCTCCATGCACATCCTACGCCCCCATTCGGACTGCTGGGGGGCTGACCACGCTTCGCCTGGGAGAATCTCAGTCACTTGAAGTAAGTAATCGCCAGGAGGAAAGTTGACCTTGTGACTTGAGGCACCATTATAAACCCAGACCCCATCCGGGCTCCTATTTGAAAACGTTTGTTTTTTCTCTTTTTATGCTAATGCTTCAGAGCTCCATAATGAGATACTCTTGAGTCTTGGTTTTGGCTATTTTGTATGATCAGTGTTTTATCACCTTGAGGTGTGTTTCCAGGGGTCCCCCAAGGGAACTGTGTATAGTCACATAGCTTAGACTGAAGTCATTCCATTCTAGGCACGCCGTCCAGATTTGATGAAAGGCTATCCCGAGTGTGAGCTTGCCTTTTAGGACAGTAGTAATAATAATACAATCCTGGCTATATTTTATACCTACTATATGCCAAACACTTTTCTAATTTCTTTCTCTTTTTTTGAAAAAACATTTTAGTGCTTATTTATTTTTGAGAGACAGAAAAAAAGAGCCTGGGCAGGAGAGGGGCGAGAGAGAGAGGGAGACACAAAATCTGAAGCAGGCCCCAGGCTCTGAGCTGTCAGCACAGAGTCCTACGCAGGGCTTGAACCTACGAGTCGGGAGATCATGACCTGAGCCAAAGTCGGACACTTAACCTACTGAGCCACCCAGGTGACCTCTGGATATTCTCTTCTTGAAAGAAAGCAAGAATGCTGTTGAGAATGTTAGAAACAGTGCAAAAAAGCCAAAGAAACCTGGTTCATGGGGCTCTCACTAGCAAAGTTGAGACAATTTGAATAGCCCCTCAAAAAAGAATAAAAATCATCATCATTTAAAAGGACTTGGCTACAAAAGGCCATGAATCCATTATGATACACAAAAGAGAAAACTCAAACTGTTAATAATGATGATTAGAACGCCTACAAAATGTGAACATGTTAGTATACGTTTCATTGATTCCAAGGGGTAGGAAAATGTAAATGTGCATATGTGCATTTCCTTTTTTAAAGCACAAGCTAGTATATAAAGACATAGATATCTACATGAATACATATGAAAGATGGACTCAAATATTATGCATCAGCTCTATGACCCACTGGTGGTTATTTCTGGCGTAAGGGGCATCAAAGAGTTGATTGGCACTATAGGTTTCATTCATTTCCCAGGTAGAGAAGAAGGGCAGAAATTAGCACTGAATGTTATTTACAATCACTAGTTTAAGGATAGGTCCACACTACATTTCAAGATGATCAATTAGCCAAATGTCCCACAGAAGAGAATGAACTGCTCAGACTCCGTCTGCCATCACTTATTCAATGTAAACCCTAGATAATTGTACACATTACAGTGAGAGTTTAAGAGGATGTTCATCCATCTCCAGTTATTCTAGTCAGCCAGGTCAGTGCCCTGTACTGGCGGGAAAAAGGAGTGGTAGAAGGTGATGGCTAAGCAAAACTGAAAGCCTTTCTTTTTCATGTGAGAGGCGAGGAACTAAATGTCCTGTGTTGTAACAGAGGCTCACTTTCCAAAGAGACTCAGTTTAATGACCAGAGCTCAAAAATAAGTAACTTCGGACTGCTCCACCAGCACTCCATGATCCTACAACCCATTTGCTGTAACCTTTCTTGGACAGAGAAACTTTATTTTTCTTTTGGGTCTGGGAAGATTATCTGCAACCCTAGTATGTTTAAAAACTATCTGGGGGCAGCTGGCTGGCTCAGTCAGTAGAGCACGTGACTCTTGATCTCGGGGTTGTAAGTCTGAGCCCCATGTTGGGTAATGAGATTACCTAAAAATAAAATCTTAAAAAATAAAAACAGTATCTGTTAAAACTGCTGTTACTCTAGGAAATATAAAGAAAAAAAGCTAAAAATGACTGAGTGCTTACCTTGCCAGGTACTTTTCTAAGTTCTATACATGCATTAACTTACACAGACTGCTCAGTAACCCTGAGTACGTACTCTGAAATGATTAGATTCCTTGAAACAAACAACCTACCAAGACTGAATCATGATGAAACAGGGCATATGAACAGACTAATGATGAGTAAAGAGATTGAATCGGTAATCAAAAATCTCCCAAAAACAACAAAAAGTCTAGGACCAGATAGCTTCACTGGTTAATTTTACCAAACATTTAAAGAACACAAATCCTTCATGAACTTTTCAAAAAAAAAAAAATTGAAAAGGAAAGAACACTTCCAAACTCCTTCTATGAGCCAGCATTACCCTATTTCCAGAGCCAGATAAGGACATCGCAAAAAAAGAAAATTATAGGCCAATATCTTTGATGAAGATACATGTAAAAACCCTCCACAAAATATTAGCAAATCAAATTCAGTAACACATTAAAAGAAATATACCTCTGGGGCGCCACCACTAATCATCAGGGAAATGCAAATCAAAACCACAATGAGATCTCACACCACACCTGTTAGGATGTCTCATCAAAAAGGTAAGACAGGGGCACCTGGGTGGCTCAGCTGGTTAAGTGTCCGACTTCAGCTCAGGTCACAATCTCACAGTTCATGAGTTTTAGACCCACATCAGGCTCTGTGCTCACAGCTCAGAGCCCAGAGCCCAGAGCCTACTTCGGATTCTGTGTCTTTCTCTCTCTGCCCCACCCCCACTCATATTCTGTCTCTCTCTGCTTCTCAAAAATAAATAAATGTTAAAAAATAAAAGACAAGAGATAACAAATGTTGGTGAGGATACGGAGAAAAGGCAAGTCTTGTGCACTGTTGGTGGGAAGATAATGGAAAGCAGTATGTGGATTCCTCAAAAAATTAAAAATAGGACTACCACATAATCCTGCAATCCCACCCCTGGGTATATGCCCAAGGGATATGAATTCACTATCTCAAAAGAGATATCTGAACTTCTATGATCATTTCAACATATTCACAAAAGCCAAGAGAGGAAAAACAACCTAATGTTTTTCAGTGGATAAAGAAGATGTGGAATATGTATACAGTGGAATATTATTCAGTCATTAAAAAAGAAAAATCTTGCTATCTGTGACAACATGGATTTCTCAAAGGATACTCCTGTCATTTCTGATCAGTTTCAGTTCCACCAATAGGCCACACTTTTTGGGTATGTTTCTGTCATACTCATCTTTTAACTGTAAGACAGTAAGCACAGTAGAGGGCACATTTCAGGAGCTCAATGATGGTTGAATAAACTGTATAATACAAACAAATGTCTTCGTGTTCTGCACACATAACTGAATTCACTTTCATTCCATGGTATTTTAGGTGGGATAGTTCTTAGTATATGGTATTTGGGCTTATGTTACTCATGAAGTCAATATTAGAGAAAGAGGGGCACCTGGATGGCTCAGTTGGTTAAGCATCTGACTTTGGCTCAGGTTATGATCTCAGGTTCTGAGTTAGAGCGCCGCCTACGGCTCTGTGCTGACAGCTCAGAGCCTGGAGCCTGCTTCATCAGATTCTGGGTCTCCCCCTCTCTCTGCCCCTCCCACACTCACGCATGCGCTCACTCGCTCTCTCTCTCTCTCTCTCTCTTCCTCACTCTCTCTCAAAAATAAATAAAAACATTAAAAACATTTTTAAAAAAGAAGAGGATGTCCAGACATGGATGTTTTTCTACAGCAACAACCCTCCTGATTCCATGTGAGAGAAAACTAGAGAACCAAGCATAGGCACAAGGGTTACACGTGAGATTAAATGGTGACCAAAAGCTCTATTTCTGTTGGGTAAATTTTGGGAACCAAGCTTGAAATGATATTTATTTTGGGATGGGTCAGAGTTCACACTTATTCTTATGGTTTGAGACTTTATTGACTATCAAAACTCTCTACTCTATTGATTACATCTGAATTTGTGGAATCCAGCACTATTTTCCAGAAGTGAGCCCCTCTTTCGCTGTCATTGCCATCCGCCCTTCCCCCTCATATGAACAGTATTCTCTGCAAAACTGTCGCCCCAGTCTCATCTGTCAGCCCAGGGACACCAGACAGATCTTTCTCCCAAAACTTTTTGCCTTCAGCTGCAGTGTACAAGGATGGCTTGGTCCTGGCCTTCTCTTTTTAAGCAGTCACTTCCTCCATGTAATCTCTTTCCTATTCTCTCTTCCTTTGCTTAGCCAACATGAGGGCAAGCCCCTACATTTGCTGGAATACAGACACCAATAGGGAAGTTAAAGCTAGTCTCACAATCTGGAAGGACCCCCTACTCTGAGTGTGATTGCTCTATCTTCCCATAGCTTTACCACCATGTCATTTCCCAGGATTCTGTCTTCTTTCTCCCCACCTCCTCCTCTTCTATTGCCCAGAGATGTTGGTTGATGCCAGGGTCTCAGATAAAATAACCACAACATTTCAGGCTTCTAAGGACAAATATTTATTTTTCACTTATGGGAGTTTTGTCCAATGCTGCAGGTCAGCTATGGGCCTGCCTCTATGTCTTCCTTCTGGGATCCACACTAACATACAGCAAAATCCTGGGAAATGATATCCTTACAACAGAGGGAAATGATAGAAACTTATAAGATCTCATTAGGTTTGGGATCAGGCTCGGCATCTGTCATGTCCTTCACTTTGGATCAGTCAAAGCATGTTCCAAGGTCACATCCAATATCAGCGAGGTAGGGAGATATGTATATTCCTTCCATGGAGTGGAGCGTGGACACTACAAGTCATGAGGCAATATGTGAAGGTGTATAACTCTGTAACAGAGAAGGAAGAAACAATAATTCAAATGACCATAGCTGCTGCTTTGAATCATCACCCACCAAAAGCCCTTAGAGAAGGCTACTAGGCATGGCCTCTGGCAATTTTATCAATTTAAGATGCAAAATATTGCCTTTTGTTTTAAGCTTCAATACCTAGCCACTATTCTACAACTCTGTGAAAATTCTCACTCGATGTTCATCCTCTTACACTAGTTTTAACTAAAATAAGGAGGAATTTGTCTTAAAGATGCAGGTGTGTTTCAGAGATAGGTCTAAAAAATCTAGTAGAATCAGGGAGGTGAGAACTCATTAGAAATTTTTAGGGAGTCCTCTCCCTCCATCTCTTCTTTCTGGGTGTTCTCTACTCTTCTTTCTGAGCCCAGAATGGGACTATATTGTCTTGGGGCCAAATTTCCTGGGAAAGGAACTCTGATTGGCTCAATTAGAGTAAGATGTCCACATGTTATCCAAGCAACTATGGCTAGATGGAGAGGCATTCTTGTGAAGACCAGACATGGCAACCAGAAACCCAAACTTGGGTGAACCTACGGATGTATGGGAGCAGGTAATTCCTAGAAAAGGTGAAAATAATGGGAGTGGCGCACTTACACCAAAAGGTAACTGCTCAGTCTCATTTAAAGACCAGGAAAGAAGCATAACACCTGAGAAGTGGCTCTTGGTTTTTGACAGAAAGTTATTAGGTACGTAACAAAGAGTAATATCAGTGGGTTGGTTCAAATCTTCTTTCAAAGAACATAGTGGAAAACCAGAGGCTGCAATATGAAGTGCTTTTTCTCAAAAATAATTAGTTTACCTTTTCTCTATATTTCTCTACAGGAAAGGAATCCATTCACTCTCTACAATTTCTATGCCATAACTTAATTAAAATGTCAGAAGAATACACCCTAAAATTGGAGACCAGAGCTTTGGGGGTAAGGACTAAGTGCTACTGAGGCTAATAAATGATGAGTGTTGCAACTTCCTAACATAAAAGGGAAGAGACGTTGGGCACACCCACCATGAATTCCGCAAAGGAAGGAAAGTTGATTAAAGCACTCTGAGGCTAGAGCTAACAGGAGACAAATTACAGATCCACAAACCAGTTCTGAAGAGTTCAACAGCATAACAACCTATTTTAGCAAATATGCTCTGAGATGGGTTATGAATCTCATAAGCAATGAGAAGGTCTATTTTCTGCCTTTGTTTGTAAACAGTTTGAAACAAGCTCAATAGATGAGGTGGTCAGACTCAGGCAATGGACCCAAAACCAGAATAGGCTGGAGACACTGGAGCTCTGTGGCCAGTGGCCATTTGATATTACTGGGCTCAAAACATGCTCCCCTTATATTTAGCGCTGAGGTCATATTGCATATCAGTGTTCCTAAACCTCTCCTAAATCTTAGAATGCTATATCCTTTTGTATTATGCACTAATGTTTGTAGGGCTTCAAAACATATTTCAATATAAGCCAGCAAAATTGAAGCATGGCCTAGGAAAATCCTCAATATAACAAATCTATGATTATCTCCAGTTGGCTGGAAGCTATTTGGCCCACTGCCAAAATGCAGGGTATAATTTAATGTAGCAGAGCCTCATGTATGGGGGGTTGGTGAACAGAAGGGGAAGCTCATGGTATTTTCTCTACCTCATCCCCCATTGCCATGGTATTTTGCAGCTGGATTGAATGCTCCTTGTTTATTTATCTGGCCTGGATGGCAGTCATGGCAATGTGTGGGAGAAGGTATAGGCCTGTCACTGGCCATCCACTGACCTACCAGTAAGATCCACCACCTCAAAGAAGATAAAGGGTTTAGGATCTTCTACTGAGTTCCTCCTACTAAACTCTCCTGAGTCTTCCACTGAACTCAGAGTAAGTCAGTGGATTCATGGCCCAGAAAGGAGTTGATTCTGAAGAGTGTGGCAATAGTGGGCAAGTCCATTTGATCCCGTCCCAAACTGCCATCCCCCACATGCCAGATCAAGGCAGGAGTAACCCGTAAATGTGTGGCTTTGTGTTGCCTCAATGTAAACTTCAAGTGAGAGGAGTATCATCACCCAATAGCCACTTCTTGTCTTTCTGTGGTAGTGAATTTTATGTGTCAACTTACCTGCACCACAGGGTGCCCAGATATTTGGTCACATAATTTAAGGTGTGAATTTTGTGAATGTGTTTTTATTATTTATTTATTGTTTTTGAAGTACACCAGTTGATATGCAATGTCGCATTAGTCTCAGGTGTACAACATAGTGATTGACAAGTCTGTACCTATTGCTGTGCTCACTGCAAATGTAGCCAGCTAGCACCTGTCATCATGCTACATAGTACCATTGACTATATTCCCTATGCTGTACCTTTTATTCCCATGACTTATTCATTCCATAACTGGAAGCCTGTATCTTCCCCTCCCTCTTACCCATTTTGCCCATCCCCACCACCTCCTTTGAAGGCGTTTTTAGAGGAGATTAACATTTACATTGATGAACTTTAAGTTAAGGAAGATTGCCTTCCATAATGTGGATGGGCCTCATCCAATCAGGGGAAGGTCTGGCTAGAACAAAAGGCTGCCTGCTTCAGGGGTTGCAGGCTCCCTTGTCACTGCTGTATCTACGTGGCTCTACTCCATCTGGAAAATAAGGCCCGATTCCATGCATGGCCCCTGAGAAACAGTTAAAGAAAATCAGAGGCCATGGGAGAGGCTTCCTTCATGCTTTTCTGAACAAAGCCTAGGGCCGTGGTCCAGAGCATAATCACAAAAGTCAGCACAGAGTATGACAGTGAGCAGAGCAACAGATACCCAAAGTTCAATTCTGTGACGAGAGTGGATGAAAGAATGAGAGCAAGGTCATAAAGTACCTTTTTGGATTGGTGGTGAAGGATAAGAACTCGTCTGCTAGCCAGAGCTGATCTCACAGATCCACCTGTAAAAAGAAGGGGGGCGTCAAGGCAGAACCTGGGAGGTCCCCAGGGCCAATAGCCGCCCCCCCTTGGGGTCGTGTGTCCTCCTGAACCAAACAGACAAATAGGCTTCTGCTCTTTATTTAACTAGAGCCAACTAGAAAATTAAATATCTCTGAAGATTTCTATGAAATGAAAACAAATACTCTCTGTTTAAATAAATGTGGAGACCTCCTCATCCATTTGCGGCTGCCATTTCTTCCTTGACACATAACTCTTTTATTGCTACTTCAGAAATACCAGGATAAGCTGGATATTGTCATGACCTTTCAGTCATCATATTGTAATCACCTGTGATAGATTTGACCCTAGTAATAAGGATCGCTCTCTCTTCTCACAGGCTGTGCAAATCATGAATGGCATGATTTACTCTGCGTTGGGGTCTCTCTGTTATGCATTATTTGTTGAAGAAGGGAACGGAAGAGATACTGGTTATGTGCCTGTCATTGTTACACTAACTTACATATTTTTGTCACCACCATTTGTGAGTAAACCATGGTGTTATTGATTTTAACTTATTTCTTTTTTTTCTAATGTATCCAGTGAATTACTCAAGAGACCAAGCAATGAGCTAAAGACCCAGTCAATGTCTGACTCAAAGGAGCTCATTTTCCTATGGAAACAGCCGTAACAAAATGGTGGGCGGGAGTGGAGAGTATACACTTAGACAAAGTCTTTTTATGTTTGTTGCATGTTTTCATAAGTTCCTTGAAAAGGTGGGGTGTACATGCAGAAAATATTTTGAAGGAGTATCCTTGAGGAAGAATAGAGTGGCTATCTGGATAACTATAAGGTGTTTTTGGGTGGAGGAGCAGAGAGAGGTAGAGTGAAAATTCAAAGGTCTGAGCTTAATGTTTGGGTATATAGTAGTGATTTTTAGAGAGGTTACCTAAGGAAAGAGTCATGAGAGAGCCAACAGGAATTTGAGGAAATGAAAATAGAGATTTTTTTTTCAGTCATACTTTTATTTATTTATCAGTTAGGAAGGTAGTATAACAGAGTCTGGGATTCCCCAATATGTGTGCCACAGAATACTAGTCCCATAAGGTAGTCTGTGCAGAATGAGCTCTGAGGTCATATAGTATGCCACACCTCTGTTTGCAGATTCATAGTGTCCTCTTTGATATCAAAGGCTCAGAGAGGGACTGCAGGAGAGAAACCTGTCTGAAGTTATTGAAGGGGCTGTTTACAACATTGAGATGTGCCTCACTATCCCTTTATTGACTACCGGCTACTAATATCCATGAAACTTGCGGTGATAAAACCGGATCTTGTTTCTCAAAAGCAAAGCCTCAAAGTCAGACAGTTCTGCCACTTAATTTGTGAAACTTAACTTTCGCATCTGCTAAAGGAGGCTAATAGTCACTATCTAGGGTATTGTATCGCTTTGAGGATCCAGTAGGAGAATCGACGTAAAGGGCCAATGCAGTATCATTCTCTTTCTGTTCCTTCATCCTCTTCATTGCTTTAGGAATTCATGAAGTACATATTTATTTATTTATTTATTTATTTAATTTTAAATTTACACCCAAGTTAGTTAGCAAATAGCACAACAATGATTTCAGGAGTAGAATCCAGCGATTCATTCCCTATGTGTAACACCCAGGGCTCATCCCAACAAGTATCTTCCTCAATGCCCCTTGCCCGTGTAGCCCGCCCTCGCACCCACACCCCCTCCAGCCACCCTCCATTTGTTCTCTATGTTTAAGAGGCTTTTATGGAAAACAGAGATTTCTAAAGTGAGTATTTCGAGTGAGGATATTATAGTAATTCCATAGGCCGTAGTTGCTGAGGTGCCCACCGGGGACATCCCCAACTCTCAGGTGCTACAACCAGGGAAACCCAAAGCCATGGCTTCACATAAGTTATCTTTTGCTCACAGTTACATCTAATCCAGAAGCAAACGATCAGTCAGGGGTCATTGTAATTCATAAGCACTGTGATCTAATAACACAACTGATATTCCACTTGTATCAAGAGTCCAACTGAAGAGAGCTAGAAAGTTAACCCAAGGCCACACTTCCCTTTAGAGGAGAAAGGATTTTATTAGTTCCTTATCCAACCTTTTGCACTCCTCAACCAGAAGCTGGGCTTCATGGGAAAGAAGATTTGAATCCAATGACTTTTCTTAAAAAAAGCCTCTGACACATCACAACTACAATAATTTCACCTAGGGGAGGCCTAGTAATAATGCTCAGGATGGGAGACGTTTCCTTAGAGGCTTTCCTACAGTGCTAGTCCCCAAGTTGAGGGCATTTACCAACACTCAGAGATTTCTGGAAAGAATTCTATGTCATAAAGAGAAACGCTTTACACGAAGAGAGTACAATGAATCACCTAGAAAGGATCCTAAGTCCAAGACTTAGAAGAGAAGCTAACAGCAGAAATTAGCCACAAATAGTAATTATTCAATTTCATACTAGTGTGTATCAGAAACCTTCCGAAAGCACTTCAGGTCTGTTTTATATAATTGTCCCAATAGCTCTGTGATCCCTGCTATCGATCCCCATTCTACAAATTATAAAACCGAGACTTAGAAAAAAAATGTACATAACTTCTACAGAATGACCCAGCAATAAAGTGTCAGAGATTTTTTTTTAAAAATCAGGCCAAGATGTTCGAGCTTCCATGACAGGATTTCATTTTCTGGAACTATGAGATCCCCAGCCCTGAGTCCTCTTCTGTTAGTGCCATGGGCAGATTGAAGGCGGGTATAAGATATAACATTGAGGAAGATAATTAAATTCCTGATATACCAGAAACAACAAATCTTTCAACGGGTACCAGCAGGTGATATTAGCCCTCAGGACATGATGTTTGTGGAAGACAACCTGTCACTCTTCAGATCAAATGCTTTCTGAAGCTATTTCCTATTGATGACATCTTTCTTCTACAGCATCATGGGGGGAGACTTCTTGCAAGTGAGAGGCACCCCACTGGCTGCTAGGGATTACTTTCTAATAATGTAGGTCATGAGCTTAATAAAGGACACACCGAACAAGTGACGTATCAACCTCATAAACTCATTGTGACCGACCCCAAAGTCCCTCAATGACCAGGGACGCTAAAATATCTTTTCATCTCTGTGACTCCTGGGACAGAGAAGTGGCACCTCCATTTTTCTGAGCATCCGCTAGGGGTCCTCCCAGAACTGAAGGAGTAAAAACCGCTTTCTTCTGAGAATTCAGTGATACTTTAGATCTCGAGACTGTCGCTGGGATTAGGAAAGTTCAGGGGACCATCAACGGGAGTGGGAGTTTACAAATGCCTGTTTCTATCCCCAGTTCGTTATGTCGGGCTCCTTCAGCATACAAACACAGAAGCATCCTACAAAATACAAGGTATGTTGAAATGCTTGCAGCAGCGCCAAAAATAAAAAGGGCACCTGGCACAAGAGAAATGATTACTTCTGAGCCAGATGTTTTTTGTTTTTGTTTGTTTGTTGTTGTTTTGTGTTGTTGTTGTTGTTTGCGGGAGGTTGTGGGGCTCTTCCAAACATTTGGATAGGAAAAAAGTCATTTAAGTTTTATAAGGATGCACTCCAATGTGTATTTTGAGTACGGGTGTTTAAGGAGGGTACAATGTGAGAAACAGGTTTTTATAAGACGTCTGATGTGAGGATTTGGATGGAATAAATCATTTCAGGCTATCTGCAGGGGTAGATAAAACCAAACAAAACCGACCCAGGGAGTGAGACCCTGGAAAGGAGGCAAGGTGGGTCAGGCAAGCTTAGGAGATCAGTGTTTCATCAGGAAAGGACATACGACAGAACAGAGTGTGAGAAGAAAATTGCCTTCAGCAAACCCAGGTCTAGACACTATCATTGAAGTACAGATCTGGCATCATTAAAATATACCCAAGAAAGGAGTTGTGTTCTCCTTGAGAATTCCTCCCCCCCACAGCGTTTAGGATCACAGTTCTAGAGGTCAACTGCCTGAATTCAAGTTCTGACTACCTTACTACTGACTGTGTGGGCAGGTTACTCTACTCTGTGCCCACACTCCTCATCTGAAAAGCACGTGGCCACTAACACCACCTGCCTCAGAGGATTGTTCTGAGGACTAAAAGTGAGTAAATGAGCAACAGTCCTTGGTGCATGGCCAACATGTGTTAGCTCTGTGGATCAAAACCTACCAATGAGGGGCCCCTGGCTGGCTGAGTCAGTTAAGTGTCCAACTTTGGCTCAGGTCATGATCTCACAATTAGTGGGTTGGAGCCCCGTGTCGGGCTCTGTGCTGACAGCTAGCTCAGAGCCTGGAGCCTGCTTCAGCTTCTGTATCTCTCTCTCTTTCTGACCCTCCCCTGCTCATGCTGTCTCTCTCTCACAGAAATAAATAAAAAAACATTAAAAAAATTTTTTTTAAAACCTACTGATGAAAACAAGGTGCTTTCAGGGACTGGTGAAAGAAGAAACTGAAAAACTATTGTTTCATCATTCAGTGAAAGGTCTGCCTGCCTTTTTATTGGGTTTTTTTCCCCCAAGAGGATAGGGTCAAAGAGACACTGGAGGCTATTTCACTGACCAGCAACTTAGTGACTATAGTTATGGGCATTAGGCTTTTATATCTTTTTTTAACTTCTACCACTGTTAACATAGCTTTCTATCCTAGCTCTTTTTTCTAAGCTTTTCAGTGGATTTCCAGAGCGTGCATGTGACCCAAGTGTTACCCCCTGGGGCTATAAGTACAGTGGCCTCAAAGCCCATGATTCCCCCTTGGGATTTTGCAAATCCCTGAAACTAACTCTCTCATGCTTCAGTGTCTCTATTTGTGCATACTGTCCCAATTTCTTTTTCAATTTTTTTAATAGTTTATTGTCAAGTTGGTTTCCACATAACACCCAGCGCTCATCCCCACTCTTTTTTAATTTTTAATGTGTAATTTTGAGAGAGAGTTCAATCAGGGAAGAGGCAGAGAGGGAGGACACAGAATCTGAAACAGGCTGCAGGCTTTGAGCTGTTGGCACAGACCCCGATGTCAGACTCGAACTCACAGACCCCGAGATCATCGCTGTGAGATCATGACCTGAGCTGAAGTCAGGTGCTTAACTAACTGAGCCACCCAGGTGCCCTGTATACTGTTCCAATTTTGCTTCACAACATCAACAAACAAACACACACAAAAAAACGAAGCCAGGCATGAATGAACTTGGCTAAACTTGGCCTCTTGCTTGGTTTTCACAAAAACTCACAAAAAGGTTTTTTGTTTGTTTTCGTTTTTGTTTTTTCATTGAAGGATGGTGGGGGAAGATCATGACTCTAAATTCCCAAGGTCTAGCCACGATCGGACTCCTCCTGTAACTCTCTCTCTCCAACCTCCAGCCTCACTGTTTTCCGCTCTCTCTTTCCCTCTCCTCACTCCACCTCAAGGAGCAAAACTAAACTCCTCTTTGAATCTCACACAGAGTAACTATTTCCTTCTCTGGAAACACTTACCATCACTCCTTGCAGAAGCGCAGACACTCATCCGCCTCCGGGACCCTTACCCAGGAGTTTCCCGGACTAATATGGCTCAACTTCCCAAGGAGAAATCAAATAATTATTTATCAAGTCATGAAAAAATGCTGTGGAAAAATTATTCTGGCGACAGCACAATATCTGTTGTACTTAGGTACCGTAAAGCACCTATAATGTGCTCAGATTTCAATAATTCAGTCAAAAATATTTGCTGGGTTTCAGGCCTGTTCTGAGTATATAGGATGCATCAATAGCAAACAGACAAAGATTGATTGCCCCCATGGAGATTAGATCCTAATAGGAGGATAAACACAATAAACACAATAAGTAAGGAAACAATACAGTGTGCTGGAAGGTGATAGCTGCCATGGAAAAAAAGAAGCCACCACAGGGGCCGTCAGTGGGGGCTGTTTAAGTAAGATTATCCAAGTAAGTCTTTATTTATTTATTTATTTATTTACATCTAAGTTAGTTACCATACAGTGTAGTATTGGTTTCAGGAGTAGGATTTAGTGATTCATCACTTCCATTAAACACCCAGTGCTCATCCCAACAAGCGCCCTTCTTCATGCCCATCACCCATGTAGCCCATCCCCTCACCCACCTCCCTTCCAGCAACCCTCAGTTTGTTCTCTGTCTTTCAGAGTCTCAGGGTTTGTCTCCCTCTCTGTTTTTATCTTATTTTTCCTTCCCTTCCCCTAGGTTCATCTGTTGTGTTTCTTACATTTCACATGAGTAAAATCATAGGATATGGATCTTTCTTTAAATGACTTATTTCACTTAGCATGACACACACCAGTTCCATCCACGTTGTTGCAAATGGCAAGATTTCATTCTTTTTGATCACCAAGTAATATTCCTTGCGTGTGTGTGTGTGTGTGTGTGTGTGTGTGTGTGTGTGTGTATACCACATCTCCAAATTAGTCTTATTAAGTTAGACACACCAGCAAACAGGACAGCACCCCCAGCAAAGGGATCGGCCATTGGAAAAGCCATAGAGTGAAAGCACACCTGGCACCTTCTGGCAAGGAGGCCAGTGTGGCTGCAGCCAAGTGGCTTAGGGTATGGGAGCCAGATCCTCTTAGGTGAGCTTTTGCCCTGAGGAAAAGAGAGAAAGACTGGAGTATTCTGAGGAGAGACGTGATGAGGATGTGTCTGGAAAGGATCATTCTGACTGAAATTCGCTTGATGATTACACGCGAGAGGTGCCGGGTCAGAGGCAGGGAGGCCAGTTACAGGGCCACAGTGGGCTAGGGAAAAGATGGCGGTGGTTTGAACAGAGTAGATGAAGCAGAGGGAGGATAAGTGCTTGGCTGCTGGATATATATTGAAGGTGATATGCCTACAAGAGTCCCTACTAGTATAGGGAGTGAGAAACAGAGGAACCAGGGACTGAAGCAAAGTTTTTGTCTTGAGCAATTAATTGGAAGGATTGAATTGGGAATCTCAAGATATGAAATAATATTTAAAGCAATGAGACTTGTCAACATCTCAAACGGAGTGGGAAAGCAAAGAAGAAAAGAGAAGGCTGAGCCCTAGGGCCCTCCAACATGAAGACTAGGAAGAAGAGGGGGAAGATAACATTTTTAGTTTAAAAATTTCTTAGTTTACTGTCATTTCCTAAAGAGTACAATGTTACTTATATTTTATTCACGTGTATGCCTTCAGATTAGAGAAGAAAATGAATGTAGGGTATACATCTTTTGCCCTAATTAAAAATGTATATTTTTAAAAAATCAAATGCATGAAATGACCCCTTAGATGGGCATAGATATTTGAGTTCATCAACTTTTGTATTCTGAAAACATACCAATCTATTTTCATGTTAGCCTGGAAAATTCTTCAGCCACCTAGGTAAACATATACCTCCTTTTTTTTTTTTTTTTTTNATTTTTGAGAGACAGAGCAGTAGAGAAAGAGAGGGAGACACAGAATCCAAAGTAGGCTCCAGGATCCAAGCTGTCAACCCAGAGTCCAGTGTGGGGCTTGAACCCACAAATGGTGGGATCATGACCTGAGATGAAGTCGGACACTTAACTGAGCCACCCAGGTGCCCCTATACCATCTTAATCAATTCTGGTTTTTTAAAGTGTACAGTTCAATGATTTTTTTTATCATACTCACAGATATGTGTGACTTTCACCATAGTCGATTTCAGAACATTTTCAATGCCCCAAAAAGTAACCTTGTATCATTTAGTTTTTGCTCCCCATACCACAACCCCCCATTTTCCCTAGCCCTAGGAAACCACAAAGCTGTGTTCTGTCTCTCTAGATATGACTATTCTAAACATTTCATTTAATAAGCAATCATAGGGGCGCCTGGGTGGCTTAGTCGGTTAAGCGTCTGACTTTCGCTTAGGTCATGATCTCGGGGTTCATGGGTTCGAGCCCCGCGTCGGGCTCTGTGCTGACTGCCAGCTCAGAGCCTGGAGCCTGTTTCAGTCTGTGGCTCCCTCTCTCTCTGACCCTCCCCTGCTCACGCTGTCTCTCTCTCTCTCTCCTAAAAATAAATAAAACATTTAAAAAAATTAAAATAAATAAATAAATAAATAAAAAGCAATCATAAAAAAAGCAGTCATCAAAAAGAGCGATAGTATAATATGTAATTTTTCATGAATAGTTTCTTTCACTTAGCATGTTTTCGAGGTTCACCCATGTTGTAGCATATATGAATCGGTACTTCATCCTTTCCATGGCTAAATAACATTCCATGGTGCAGCTATGTTACATTTCATTTACCCATTCATCACTTGCTGAACCTCTGGGTTTATTCCACCTCTGGCTATCATGAATAGTGCTGTTGTAAACATTTATGTCCGGTATTCTATTTTAACCTATGCTTATAATTCTTTTTAGTGTATAAGTAGGAATAGAATTGCTAGGTTGAATGGTAACTCTGTTTAACCACTGAAGGAAATGACAGCCTCTGTTTTCTAAGTGACTACACCATTTTATAGTCCCACCAGCTGTGTGCGAGGATTCATATTTCTATATATCCTCACCAACATCTATTATTACCTGACCTCAGACTTTAGCCATCTTGGTGGGTCTGAAGCAGCATCTCACTGTGGTATGGCTACGCCTATATCCCTGAGGACTATTGATGTCATGTATCTTTTCATATGCTATTGGCCATTTGGGGGTCTTCATCGGAAAAATGTCTGCTCCAGTCTTTTGCCCATTTTAAAATTCATTAATTAGCCTTTTATTGTCATTCAGTTGTAAGAGTTTTTATGTATTTTAGATACAAGCCCTTATCAGATATATGATTTGCAAATACTTTTCCATTCTGCGGATCATATTTTCACTTTCTGAATAGTATCCTTTGAAGCATAGAACTTTTAATTTTGTGGGAACCCTAACTTGTCAATTTTTCTTTTCATGTTCTTATTTTTGATGTCACGTTTAAGAATCCATTGCCACAACCAAAGGCACAAAGAGTTATGCCCATTTTCATAGAGGCATTTTATAGCTGTAGCTCTTATTTTTAGGTCTTTGATCCATATCGAGTGAATTTTTGTGGATGGTGTAACATAAAGGCCCTATTTCATTTTTCACATGTGAATGTCCAGTTGTCCCAGCATCATTTGATGAGAAGACTATTTTTCCTTCATTAAATTGTCTTGGCACCCTTGTGGGTTTGTTTCTGGACTTCCAATTCTATTTTATCGATCTATATGTCTATTCTTATGCCAGTACCACAAAGTCTTGATTACTATGGCTTTGTGGTTCATTTCGAAATCAGAAAGTATGAGTTATTCAATTTTGCTCCTCTTTTTCAAGATTTCTATTTTTCATCCTGAGTTTCTTTCAATGTCATACAAATTTTAATACCAGCCTACCAATTTCTGTAAGGAAAAACAGCTGGGACTCTAATAGGGATCTCACTGAATCTGCAGATCAATTTGGGGGGTATTGATCTTAACAGTATTATATCTTTGCATCTGTGTGAACGTGGATATTTTTGCATCACTCTTTCAAAGCCATTTTTTTGCTTTCAGAGTATAAGTTTTGTACTTCTTTTCTTAAGTTTACTCTTAAATATTTTATTATTTTTGATGGCATTGTAAATGGAATTTTTTGAATTTTATTTTCAGATGGTTCATTTCCAGTGTATAGAAATACCATTGATTTGTGGACGTTGACCTTGTATCTTGTCCCTTCTGCTAAAGTCATTTATTGGTTCTAATAGTTTTTAGTATATTCCTTAGGATATTCTGGATAGAAGAACAGGTAATCTGTGAATAGACCCTTGACAAACTTGGATGCCTTTTGTTTTTGTTTATCCCCTAATCTCCCTGGCTAGGGTTTTAAGTGTTTTAATCACGAAAGGGTCTTGGGTTGTTGTCAAATGCTTTTTTCTGCATCTACTGAGATAGTCATACGGCTGTTTTTTATTTTATTGATATGGTGTATTACATTGACTTTTGGAGATTAAACTGACCTTGCATTTATGGAATAAACCACATTTGGTCATGGTGTATAATGCTTTTTATAAGTTCCTAGATTAGGTTTGTTAGCATTTTGTTGAAGGTTTTTGCACCCATGTTCATAAGAGATATTGGTTTATAGTTTTGTTGCTTTTGTGATGGCTTGGTCTGGATATCAGGGTAATACCGGCCTCACAGAATGAGTTAGGAAGTGTCCCCTCCTATTCTATCTATGGAAGAGTTTGTGAAGAAATGATATTAATTCTTTAAATATTTGGTAGAAGTCACCATTGAAGTCATCTGGAACTGGCTTTTTCTTCATGGAAGGTTTTTAGTATCAAATTTGTTATAGATTTGTTCAGATTTTCTGGTTCTTCTTGAGTTAGTCTCAATAGCTTGTACATTGCTAGGAATTTGTCCATTTCATGTAATTTACCTAATTTGTTGCCATATAATTGTCCATAGTCAATGTTATCAGCAAATCTTGCTTTACTTGCTTAATCATTTACTTTAGTGCTCTGACCATCTTTATAATGATTATTTTGAAATCTTTGTCTAATGAAGATTACATTTGGCAACTCTCACAGACAATTTCTATTACCTGCTTTTTTTTTTCCTTATGCATCAAAGTGCATAAGTGTATATACACTTCTGTTTCTCTGCCTGTCCCATAAATTTCTTGTTGTTGGAAACTGGACATTTGTTTTATGTTTATTTGTTTATTTTTAGAGAGAGTGAGCACCAGGGAAGGGCAGAGAGAGAGAAAGAGAATCCCAAGCAGGCTCAATGCTGTCAGCATAGAACCTCCTACGCGGCTCAATCTCACAGACTTTGAGCTCATGACCTGAACTGAAATCAGGAGTCAGACAACTGACTGAGCCACCCAGATGCCCTGGAAACTGGGCATTTTAGATAATACATTGTAGCAACTCGGCATGAGTTCCCGACCCAACGGAACTTGGCTTACGATTATAACGGCTTATAATCATTATTTGATTTGTTTTGTTTTGTTTTGTTTTAAGGGCTGGCTGAAATAAGTTAGTGAAGTCTATCTCTCCCCCTCGATGTTAAATTGCTCCTCAGGGGTGGGTGCAGCTTTAAGTATACCCACAGTCACCCTAGGGTGCTATTCTCTCTTCTGTAGCCCACTTCTCCCCCAGACAAAATCTCTGAGCTAAAGCTCTGGTTCTAAAATGTGGGGGGCACAAGGCAATGGAGTGTTTCTCTCTGAGTGACACCCCCACTTTAAGAGCTGAGGGCTTGGTGGAGGGGGGCAACTTGCCTCTCGTGATGTGGAAACTCTACCCTATAACTGAAGGCAAGGGTGATCAGGGCATGGCACCTCACTGGCACTGCAACCAAGAGAAAGCCCTCATCCCACAAGCCGGGGCTAGGCAAAAGGAGAGAACCCCCCTCTCTTGGCTGCACTCACTGGGACTTAGCCTCTATAGCAAGTAGCTGGAAGCAGGATTAGAAATGCTAATTAGATGATCTGCTCCTGGGGGTTGCTGGGAGATAGCTAGCTAGTACTCTGACTGGGATCTGGGGGGAAAGGGACCCGCACCAACCCAGAATGTTCTCCCTGAACTGGGAAGGGGGCAAGTGGGCATGGCTCTTGGTTCAGCTACCACAGACTCCTACAGCTTTTTGACTGTTAGTAGATTTTCTTTTTTTTTTAATTTTTTAAGTTTATTTATTTATTTGAGAGAGACAGAGACAATGTGAGTGGGGAAAGGGCAGAAAGAGAAGGAGAGAAAGAGAATCCCAAGCAGATTCCGCACTACCAGCACAGACTCTGATACGGGGCTCGAATTCACAAAACCATAAGATCAGGACCTGAGCTAAAACCAAGAGTCGGATGCTTAACTAATGGAGCCACCCAGGCACCCCTAGTAGATTTTGTTTCATCATTTGTTGTAGCCCTTAGGATTCTGGAGATTTAGAATGTTGGGGTTCTTCTTAGTTTTCACAAGTTTGGCTGAAGAGTTGATCTGTGAAGATCCTCACACTCTCATGCTGGAAGCAGAATGCTTCAAAAATAATAACATTGTACATTTAATTCAAATGTTTGATTAGGAGTTTTTGGAACATAAATACCTTTATTTTTTTTATTAAGTTTATTTGTTTTCAGAGAGACAGAGACAGCATGAGTGGGGGAGGGGCAGAGAGACATGGAGAAAGAGAGAGAATCCCAAGCAGGCTCCACAGAGCCTGATGCAGGTCTCGAACTCATGAAACGTGAGAAACCTGAACCCAAATCAAGAGTCAGACGCTTAACTGACTGAGCCGCCCAGGCACCCCTGGAACATAAATGTCTTTTTATAGGTGATCTTGGTTCATAAGCCTTTCTGAATCACTTATTCTCCTTTCTCCCTCTTCAATCCGTGCATTGGAGGCCTCTAATTTATTATGTATCTCATTTATCGCATTTTTTAATTCTTCATGCCTATTTTTATTTTCCATTCTGTCTGTAGCCATAGTTTCTTTGATGTCCCCTATGTTTTTTTCAAGCCCAGCTATTAATTTTACCATTATTATTCTAAAATCTTGTTCAGTTATGCTGCTGATATCTGTTTTGAGCAGTTCATTACCTGTCATTTCTTCTTGGAGTTTCTTTGGAGGAGAGGTCTTTCGTGTCGTCATTTTAGTTAGCTTTCCGGCTCTTGTTGGTTTTAAAGACCTGTTATGCTCTCTGTATCTATGAGCGCTGCTATATCCAAGAAGACTCTTTGACTGTCCAGGGCCTATCCTTTCAGAGAGTGTTTTTTGAATGGTATCTCTTGGTCTCTCTTGTTGGGACCTTGGTTATTTTATTTTCCTATTCGTAGTGATATTTGGGACTCTCAACCTTGTGTACTCTGGCTTGTTTCTTGAGGTAGCCCAACAGAAAGCAGATCTCCGAGAACCTGAAGGATGGCCAGGATGGACTCCCTGTCAGAGGAGCTTGGGTTACCGGTCTGCTATAAAAGGGTATAACTCAGGAACAGCCAGGTGGAAGAGATGTGTAGGGCAAGTACTCCCGGAGCACCCCCATGTGTTCACTGTTAACCTTAAAAATAAAACTGCCAGGGGCCCCTGGGTGGCTCAGGTCATTATCTCACAGATCATGGGTTCGAGCCCCATGTCCAGCTCTGTGCTGACAGCTCGGAGCCTGGAGCCTGTCTTCAGATTCTGTGTCTCCCTCTCTCTGCTTCTCCCCTTTATGTTCTTTCTCTTTCCCTCCAAAATAAATACTTAAATTTTTTTATTAAAAATTTTTTTTAAAAAAGAATAAAACTGCCAGTTATTTAACCAACAAAATTGGGTTTATTTGGCAATGGAGAAAATTGCAAAATAGGAAAGAATGACCACGGCAAAACTACACAGAAGGCCCCTCATAAGCCTTTCTGACCTCATACATGGATATAGGGTAAGTGTGCAGAGGCGTTGTAAGTATGCATTTTCTGGAGCATACCACAACCTGGTTTTGTACTAGGGAAGGTCTTTCTAGCTGATGCACCCCACAGTATAGCTCTACATTTCAAAAAGTGAAATTGAAATCTTTAGCACAGCATGCCAGATTCCTCATAATCCATCCCGTGCCCACTTCTCCTGCCCATTTTATCCAACTCCTCTTCGTGTTGTGAGTTCCAGCCACACCAAATGATTCACTTCCCTGACGACCTGCTTTCCCATGCTGCTAAAATTTTGTATACACCCTCTCTCTTCCAGAATACATTTTCTCAATTTTGTCCACCACTGTGAATTGAAACCTGGATACAGCAAGACAGGATCTTCAGGGAAGAAGCCAGGGTCATAGTATCTAGGAAGTGAAGGACCAAGCTTAGAAAACACACAGGGTCTGAGGGGCACCTGGGTGGCTCAGTCAGTCGACTGTCTGACTTCGTTCGGCTCAGGTCACGATCTCACAGTTTGTGGGTTCGGGCCCCGTGTCAGGCTCTGTGCTGACAGCTCAGAGCCTGGAGCCTGTTTCGGATTCTGTGTCTCCCTCTCTCTCTCTGCCCCTCCCCTGCTCACGCTGTCTCTTTCTCTCTCAGAAATAAATAAAACATTAAAAAATTATTTTAAAAATTATAAAATAAAATAAACATAAAAAAAAAAGACAGAGGATCTGAGAAAGTTCCAGAAGCCAGAAACAGAAAGCCTAGAAGTGCAGACTGTCTTTTAGCAAGGAGAATCTGGCCGGTTGTTACCATCACTGATACCAGAGCTTCTCTCTAGCACCCAAGCATCCCGCTGCCCCACCGTATAACATCTGAGCTGCCCACTCCAGAGATGAATTCCAGTCTTCTGTTCATCTTTAAGTTACTTGCTCAAGATTCATAATCCTTAGGAAGAACATTCCATTGGCAACATCCTGGCCCTGCCTCCTGCAGATTGAAGTCATAGTAAAGTTCGATAAACTTCTTTCATACAGACCAAACAGGTAAGAGCCCCCAGAATAAAAGGGTGGCTGCCTGCTAGACAAGCAAAAATCAATATGCCCATTTCAGTTCTTTCTTTGGTTGACCAGTATCAAATCACTTCCTTCTTCCCTTTATTAAAAAAAAAAAATCCTCTTTAAAATGTAACTATCCCTTATGTGCACATAAAAAAATCCATGAGTCCCTTCTCAAAGGGGCAGTTTCTCTTCACAGGTCATGCGAGGCTCACAGTGCCATTCAAAAGAGAGCAGATATTAGGGCACCTGGGTGGCTCAGTCGGTTAAGTGTCCACCTTGGTTCAGGTCACGATCTCACGGTTTGTGAGTTCAAGCCCCACATCAGGCTCTGGGCTGACAACTCAGAGCCTGGAAACTGCTTCAGATTCTGTGTCTCCCTCTCTCTCTCTCTGCTCCTCCCCTGTTCATGCTCTGTCTCCCTGCGTCTCTCATAACTAAATAAATGTTTTTAAAAATTAAAAAAAAGAGAGAGAGAGACAGCGTATGCTATCTTGAAGGAAGCTGGGAACTATGGGAAGGTATGAAGTAGTAAGGTGACCTTACTGGGGTAGCAATGACCCTGGCATATCCTGGACCTGAGGCTTCTTCATAGCCTGATGTTCATGAAATTTTATTAAATGAAATTAAGTGTTTGCCATTTTGTCTCCCCCATTAGTTCATAAGCTTTTCAAGCAGAAGCCTGTGTTTATCCCTAGCACAATGTTTAGCATGTTACAGGCACTGTTTAATTAGTTGTTGAATAAATAAATACTTCATCAGGAAAAAAAAAAACCCACCTTTTTTTTATCCTGCTGGATTCCAGACAAATTTGAGGCAGAGTCCTGATTCCAGATAAAAAATTTCCAACTTAAATGCTCTTGAAAGGACAACAGGCTTATTGCTTCATCAAAACCTGCTTATGCTGCCTGTGACCAGTTTTCTTTGTATGTCTATTACAGCTTATTTTTAGCCTGGTTATGAACATCATAAGTGCCTGCTTGTCTGCACTTGGTATACTTATATTAAGTATTGCAAGTTTAACATATCATCCAGAAGCCAATGCGTACAATTGGTCACATGTAAGTACCAAGTTTAATAGCAACTGGATTAAAAATTTAGATATAAATGGAAAAACTATGGTAAATGATGTATGTTGCAATGGTAAGGTATGGAAATGACAACCAAATTTGATGTATTTGACATCAAATCCCATTTTGCCATGGGAATATTTAAAAATTAGTTTTAGTCCAACTAAAGAAACACTAGAAACCTCAGAGAGAGATCAAAATTATCATTATGAGAAGATAAAGTGATAAGATGCCTAGAAAACCCCAAAGACTCAACTAAAAAAAAAAACTACCGAAACAAAACAATTTAGTAAAGAAAAACATAGACAATATATTTTCTTTACACTAGGAATTACCACTTAGATATTGAAGAAGAAAAAATAAATAATCCAATCAAAATAACAACAAAACTATTAAAAACATGAGGGTTGTAAAAAAAAAAAAAGAACTGAATACTTTGAGAAACTACATTCTTTTTTTTTAATATTTATTAACTTTTGAAAGACAGAGCATGAGTGGGGGAGGGGCAGAGAGAAAGGGAGACACAGAATCCGAAGCAGGCTCCAGGCTCTGAGTGGTCAGCACAGAGCCAGATGAGGAGCTCAAACTCACAACCTGTGAGATCATGACCTGAGCTGAAGTCAGACGCTTAACCAACTGAGTCACCCAGGGGCCCAAGAAACTACATTCTTGAATGCAAATTCACAATGTCATAAAATTGTTAAGATTCTGTAAAATAATACATAGATGTGATGTAATTCCATTTGGAATCCCAAAAAAGGTTTTGGGGTGAATGAAATAAAATTACTCAAAAATGTGTATGGATGGAAAAAAAGATTGTGTGAAAAGTCCCAAGAAATTCTAGAAGCCGAATAATGATTGGGGAGGTACAGACAACTTGTTACATCAGAAATGCTGTAATATAATAAAAATGGTATAGTATTTACACACTAAAAGAAAAATCAATCAAAGAACAGCGAGTTGAGAAATAAATCCTAGTATAGGCAAAAACATTATTTTATGGGAGATCACTTTACCAGTCCATATGGAAAAAGTGAAATTTAATAAAATGATATTCAATCCATATGCTCTCCATTTCCAAAAAAAATAGTAATGGGCTCTACTTACCAGTGTCTAAAAAGAAATCACAGATTCAATGAATGAGCATTAAAAAAGAAAGAAAGAAAAGAAAGAAATGAATGAATGAGCCTAAAAACCATTGGAAAATGGCATAAAGTATAGAATTAGTGCATCTATTACAAAAGCAAATGAGAAAACCAAGAAGTAGAGAGGAAAAAGAAACACATTTCATGTCACAAATATTTACGTCTTGGATATGTTATGGGCTGAGATACCAATAACCTAAGGAGTTAATAATATAATAATATAATAATAACCCCCCCCCCAACCAGTAGGCTGCAAGGGTGCGGCCACCACCATGGTGAGCTGAAGTAAGGCCACCTCCTCAGCAGGTCCTGTGGACCGAGCATGGAGCCACACAGGATTATTCTCAAGCCTCGACTTCTAAAGAATTGCCCTATTGGGTTTGGGCCTCGCTTGGGGTCTATGACCCCCACTTCCCTTCTCATAGCTCCCTTTTGGAAGGGCAATATCTAGCCTATGCCCATCCCACCATTATGTCTTAGAGGTAGATAACTGCTTTTCTGATTGAGCAGGTCCACAGATGAAGAGGAATTCTACCTCAATATGGACCTTTCTAGGAGTCTCATCCACAACAGATTTAGATAATTTAGATGATGGGCTTTGGGGCTTTTTAATATGATGATATTTAGGTCAGATTTTGAACTTGGAGTTGATATTAAGATGGGTCAAAACTTTTGGAGATATTGGGATCGGGTAAATAGATTTTGTACATGGGAGGGACATGAACTTAGAGGCAGGGCAGAGACAGACTGTTAAAAGGAAGTTGAATTATGTCCCCAGAAAAGATGTGTCCTAACCCATAGTACCTCAGAATGTGACATTATTTGAGAACAAAGTCTCGCAGATGTAATTAGTTGAGATGAGGTCATATGCGAATAGAGTGGGCCATTCATCCAATGTAACTCGTGTCCTTTATAAGAAGAAAGAAGTTTAGACACAGACAAGGAAAGAAGATGGCCAAGTATACATGAAGGCTGAGGTTGTAGTTAGGCTGACGCAAGCCAAGGGACACTTGGGGCTACCAGAAGCTGAAAGAGGTAGGGAAAAATCCTCTCCTAAAGACTTTGGAAGGAACATTCTCTTGCCAATACATGCTTTTTGGTCTTTGACCCTCAGAACGGTGAGACAATAAAGTTCAGTTGTGTTACCACCCAGCCATGGTACTTTATTACAGGGCCCCTAGGACACTGGTATAGCAGGTCAATAAACAGCCACCAACTGCTGTCCTCTTATGCTCTGAACCAACTGAGGTAAAATATGACAATCAAGCAGATATAGATAAAAATTATCAGCTTTATCGTGATTACCAAATGAGCTTGCTGCAACCTCTTTCCGTGAACTTAACTTATCTACCTAGATACAGGTAGACAATAGGTCCCCCTGTGCTGGGACCAGGACATTATCAGAGGTTGAGGAGAACTTGGGCTCACAAAGAGAAACGATTCTGCAAAAAGAGAAAGAACCCAAAAGGGCCGGGTTCCTCTTGTGAAATCATCAGTTAGATAAAGCTCTGCTTCTCAAATGGGGAGTTGCAGCTGCGGAGCACTAAGAGACACTAGAAGCCTCTCTTAGAGCAGAAAGTCCTACTTTGGGCCATGGTAGAAAAATGGGAAAGGAGAGAGAATGGGTCCACCTAATACATGTAATAATGCTTATGATACATAGGTTAAGAGGAAATAGATCATGCAAATTACACATGCAGTAAATGGAAAAGCACAAAACACAAATCATGCAATGAGTCTTACCAAAAGAGAAAGTATAAAGAGAGAAAAAGATGGGTGCTCAGTGTCAAACCCTGAAGAATCTCACCCAGCCCACAGCACTAAGGTAATCTCTCTGCTTTCCAGTCTGGTCACATGTAAAAGAGAAATAAACGGGGGCGCCTGGGTGGCTTAGTCGGTTGAGCGTCCGACTTTCGCTTGGGTCGTGATCTCGCGGTTCGTGGGTTCGAGCCCCGCGTCCGGCTCTGTGCTGACTGCCAGCTCAGGGCCTGGAGCCTGTTTCGGAGCCTGTCTCCCTCTCTCTCTGACCCTCCCCTGCTCACGCTGTCTCTCTCTCTCTCTCCTAGAAAGAAAAAAAAAGAAAAAAAAAGAGAAATAAACGTACCCAACTTGTGCAGTTGTTACTAGAATTAGTACTTGACATAATGCAAGGTGCATGTAAGAGTACTTGATAAATTTAAAACATATTTTGTTCTTAGGAAAAACACACAAAAATCATCACGGTTGTGTGAAAATGATATGATGAATGATATTTATTCCGTGCTTAGTAAGTCTTGTTCTTGTATCATTTTTAAATGGCTCATTAATATGAGGAATGTTTCTTTTCTTTTTAATTCAGTTAACTGGTGGTATGCTTTTACAATATGTACTCTTCACCACCATTGCAGAAGTGATCTGTGCATGCTTCATTATCAAATGGATTGAAGTAGCAATACATCATCCAGAATGCAGTGAAATGAGTGAGTAATTTTGTTTCTGGCTGGTCGATCAGGAGAAAGCAGCTTCTGTTAAGGATCCTCTCTGCAGGCAAATCATCAAAACCCTAGATGAGAACAAAAGCAGTAACCTCTTTACCATCAGCCATAGCAACTTCGTACCAGACATGCCTCCTGAGGCAAGGGAATTAAAAGCAAAAATGAACTATTGGGACCGTATCAAGATAAAAAGCTTCGGCACCACAAAGGGAAAGGTCAGCAAAGCTAAAAGGCAACCTTCAGAATGGGAGATGTTTGCAAATGACATATTTGACTAAGGGTTAGTATCCAAAACATCTAAAGAACTCAACACCTGAAAAAACAAATAATCCAGTTTTTAAAAATGGGCAGAAGACATGAGTGGACATTTTTTTTCAAAGAAGATGTCCAGATGGCTAACAGACACATGAAAAGATCTTCAACATCACTCATCATTGGGGAAATAAAAATCAAAATTACAGTGAGTTATCACCTTACACCAGTCAGAATGGCTCAAATTAACAGCACAGGAAACAACAGGTGTTGGCAAGGATGTGGAGAAAGGGGAACCCTCTTACACTGTTGGTGGGAATGCAAACTGGTGCAGCCACTCTGGAAAACAGTATGAAGCCTCCTCAAAAAGTTAAAAATAGAACTACCCTATGATCCACCAAATGGACTACTGGTATTTACCCAAAGGATACAAAACTCTGATTAGAAGGGATACATGCACTGATGTCTTGTAGACATCATCCAGATGCATCATCTTGCATCACCCAGGAGATTCATAGAAGGAATATATACTGAAAAGATTTCACATAGACTGAAAAAATAATATGGGGACACGAAATGCTATGGACTGTGAAATTCAAATTTAGTTATAAATTTTTGTTTCCAAAGTTTGAGATCTTCATGTCCCTTCAGAAAGTAGAGATTTTAGGGGTGCCTGGGTGGCTTAGCCGGTTAAGCGTCCGACTTTCGCTTAGGTCATGATCTCGCAGTTCGTGGGTTCGAGCCCCGCGTCGGGCTCTGTGCTGACTGCCAGCTCAGAGCCTGGAGCCTGTTTCAGAGTCTGTCACTCCCTCTCTCTCTGACCCTCCCCTGCTCACGCTGTCTCTCTCTCTCTCCTAGAAATAAATAAAAATATTTAAAAAAAAAAGAAAGTAGAGATTTTAGAAGACATTGAAGAGACTAATCTGGAATAGAAGAATAGAGCTCTCTAAAAATCTATTCCTCCATAAGATAAATGAGAACACTGACAGAAGCTGTCAAAATTAACATTTCCTAACTCTGGAAATTAATCAAAGACTTGCAACAATCCAGGGAACACTTACGCAGGAAAACATGGCTGAACCTTGGTAAGAACGATGAGTTTTGTGGTTATCATTTGCCCTGTTCCCATCTCCACAGTAACCTTTAAATGAAATAACCTTCCGACCACAGTAACTGTGAAAAACACCAGCCCAACAGCCACAAGCAGACGAAAACTGAGATTGGAGTTGCCAAAAACAAAAACAAAAATCAAACAAACAAACAGAAACATTCCCAGAGCATTGTTTCTGATTAGTGTGGCAGCTCCCTGGAAATCTCCATGGGCAAGGCTCTTCTTTATTCACCTCTGAGCTCAATCACCATGCAAAGTTTTCTGGGATGTTTGTCAGAACAATTAGTGACATTGAACATTGTGTTAGCCTAAAGCAGGGATAACAGTTGGGGAAAACAAGAGGCTTACCAAAAAACGTAAGAGAAAAATCCTAGGGCATAAGAGGTCCCCTGGGAACCTTGAAACTGTGGCAATCCTGGAAATCGAGAAGGATTATTGTGCTTATGAAGAGATGTGTGCATGCCCAGGAAAAGACGTGTCAATACTCTAATCTCCCACCTCTGAGCTGACCGGAAGCTATCTGCAAACAGTAAGTGATAGCTAAGGTAGAGTTGCAACCTGTCTTCCAAGCCTGTAAAGACTTACCCCAACACACACACACACACACACACACACACACACAGAGCTTCTCAACAAAGCCTGGGAAACTTCTTGGCTCAAAGCAGTTAAGGAAATCTATGTCCAATCATGTAATGATCACTAAGCTAACAGAGCAGAGATGTCAGTATCCCTACACGACATGAGTACTCTACACAATTAGTTCAGGAAAGCCACCCCTAGAATAACAAAAACAACAACAAAAACCAAAACCAACCCCTGGGAGAATGTGATTTCCAACAGATTCTACATTATAGTATTTGATTTGATTTTAAATATAAATATTACATTTAATTTTATTAAATTAGATTATATTTAATTTATATTATATTATATATTGTATATATCATTTTCATTATTTTATTTTAAATACTCAATTTTTAGCAAAAGAAATTATGAGATATGCAAAGAAAGAGAAAAATATGACCTCAACACTGGGGGGGAAAGCCATAGAAGAGGAACCAGAGGAAGCCTAGATATTGGACTTACTAGGAGAAAAAACAAACTCTAAATTAGCTATGCTCAAAGAAACGAGAAACCATGTCTAAAAAATCTAAAGGAAAGTACAAAAGCAATGTTTCATGAAAAGGAATATCAATAAAGATAGAAACTATTGAAAAGAATCAAGTAGAAATTCTAGAGCAGAAAAACATATAATAACTAAAATGAAAACATCACTAACAGAGCTCGACAGAATATTTGATCTGACAGAAGAAATAATGCACCAACTTAGAGATAGATAAATTAAGGGGTGCCTGGATGGTTCAGTTGACTGAGCATCCGACTTCAACTCAAGTCATGATCTCACAGTTCATGAGTTTGAGCCCCGCATCAGGTTTCGTGCTGACAGCTCAGAGCCTGGAGCCTGCCTTGTCTCCTCCTCTCTCTGCCTCTCCCCTGCTCACACTCTGTCTCTGTCTCTCTCTCTATTCTCTCAAAAATAAATAAAATTCAAAAAGAATTTTAAGGTCAATTAAAATTGTCTGCTCCATGGAACAAAATGATAACAAATGAAGAAAAACGAACAGAGCTTCAGACACCTTAACGTAATCAGTCGTATCAAAATGTGCAAAATGGAAGTTGCATAATAGGAGGAAATACAGAAAGAGAAAGCTACACAAAGAATTTTTGAAAATATATTGGGTGAGAACTCACAAATTTGATGAAAAACATTATTCTACATAATCCAAGGAGCTCAACAAACTCCAAAAAGGAGAAACTACAAAAGATCCAAACCCGGACACGTTATTACCAAGATGCTAATAGACGAAGACCAAGAGAAAATCTTGAAATCAGCAAAAGACAAGGAATTCATCCTGTAAAGGGGATCTTTAATAAAATTCCTCATGGCGGGGGTTGCCTGGGTGGCTCAGTGGGTTAAGCATCTGACTTCAGCTCAGGTCATGATCTCATAGTTTCTGAGTTTGAGCCTTGCACTGGGCTCTGTGCTGACACCTCAGAGCCTGGAGCCTGCTTCAGATTCTGTGTCTCCTTCTCCCTCTGCCCTTCCTCTGCTTGCATGCATTCTCTCTCTCTCTCTCAAAAATAAACATTAAAAAAAGAAATTGGTAAAAGAAGGACATTTTAAAGTCTCACCAATATGTGCAAATGAAAGAGCACATTCGTAAATTACCGAAAGGTCAAAGAAGAAATCAAAAGGAAGAATAAAACATATTTTGAGATGAATAAAACAAACCACATACCACAACTTATTTGATGCAGCTCAAGTAGTGCTTAGAGGGAAATTCATAGCTATCAATACTATATTTATAAAAAGAGAAAAAAGTCTCAAATCAGAAACCTAACTTTCCACCTTTAAAAACTAGAATAGAGATGGGGACTGGGGGAAGCAGGTGAAGGAGAGTAAGAGCACACCTATCATGATGAGCACCGAGTAATGTGCTGAACTGTGGAATCACTATATTGCACACCTGAAGCTGGTATAACACTGTATGTTTGGTCTGTTAACTCTACTGGAACTAAAGTTAAAAGTTTAATAAATATTAAGAACATAAACTAGAAGATAAAACTAAACCCAAAGTCAGAAGAAGAATGTAGATCATCAAGGCTCTGTTGGAAAAAATGAAATAGAGAATAGAAAAACAATTAGAGCAAAAGTTGATTCTTTCCAAAGAATTTATCCCCTCCCAAAAAGACAAATCTTTAGCTACACTACCAAGGAAAAAAGAGATTAGACTTCAGTTACTAAAATCACGAATGAAAGGAGAGATGTGACTAAGAACCCCATGGACATAATAAAGACTAGAGGACATCTGGGTGGCTCAGTCAGTTAAGTGTCTGACTCTTAACATCTCAGGTCCTGACCTCAGGGTTGCGAGTTCAAGGCCTGCATTGGGATCCGCACTGGGCATGAAGCCTATTTAAAAAAAAAAAAAAAAAAAAAAAAAAAAAAAAAAAAAAGACTAAAAGGGGATACTATGAATAATGATATGTCAACAATTTAATTCACCTACATAAAATGGGTAAATTCCTAGAAATATACAAACTATTGAAACTGTCTACCAAGGAGTAATAAAAACCTAAATAGATTCATCACGTTGAGACTGAAATAATAATAGAAAATCTTTTCATAAAGAAAAGCCCAGTCCCAGGTGGCTACACCGTAAATGTTCCTAAACATTTAAAGAATTAACATCAACCTTATACAAATTGTTCTAAAAAAGAAGAGGAGAGAATACTTCCTGACACATTCTATGAAGTTAGTATTACCCTGATACTAAAACCAGACAAATACATTAAACAAAAGGAAACTGCAGACCAGTATCCCTTATGAATATAAATTTTGAAACCTCCAAGGGAAAAAATGCTTCAAATAGAATCCAGCAACATACCAAAAGTATCAGACAACATGAGCAGATAGGATTTGTTGCAGAAATTCAGAGCTGGTTTAACATTAAAATCAATCAATGTAATAACCATGCTGATAAAATAAAAACAAAAAAAACTACATGACCATCTTAATAGACCTAGAAAAAATTTTAACAAAATCTAATACCCTATCATTTTTTTCTAGGAATAGAAAGGAATTTTCTTAACCTGAAAAGGGGCATNATTATACTTGATGGAAAGATACTGAATCCTTTTGCTCTAAGTTCTGGAACAAGACAAGGATGTCTGCTTTTGCCACTTATATTCCACATTGTACTAGAGGTTCTGGCCAGGTAAATTAGACAATAAAAAGAAATAAAAATATTCAGTGTAGTTGGTCAAGGAAGAAGTAAATCTAATTCTCTTTGTAGCTGATATGATCTTGTGGATATAAAATGCTAAGAAATCCACACACAAAAATCTTGTAGAACTAAGTTCAACAAGTTGGTAGGATATGAGATACATATATTAAAAAATCAGTTGTCATTTCTATACATGAGAACACAGTTACAATAACATCAAAAAATATTTGTGTAATTTATGTTCAGGAATAAATTTAAGAAGATGAGTGTAAGACTTGTCCACCACAAACTAGAAATCATTATTGGAAGAAATTAAGGAAGATTTAAATAAATGGAAAAATTTCTTGTTCATGGATCAGAAGATTTTTTTTTTATTTTTTAATGTTTTATTTATTTCTGAGAGAGACAGAGACAGCATGAACAGGGGAGGGTCAGAGAGAGAGGGAGACACAGAATCCGAAGCAGGCTCCAGGCTCTGAGCTGGCTGTCAGCAAAGAGCCCGATGCGGGGCTCGAACCCATGAACCTTGAGATCATGACCTGAGCCGAAGTTGGACGCTTAACCCACTGAGCCACCCAGGCACCCCCATGGATCAGAAGATTTAATATTAAGATGGTAATACTTCCCAAATTAATCTATAGTCCAACATGATCCCTACCAAAATCTCAGCTGATCTTTGTACAAGCTTATCCTAATATTCATATGAAAATGGAATGGACACAAAATAGCCAAATCGATCTTTAAAAAAGAAAACAAACCACTACATACATATTACAAAGGCCAAAATCTGAACAGTGATTCCACCAAATGCTGGTAAGAATATGGAGCACACTGAATTGGTGGGAAAGAAAATGGTACCGTCACTTGGGAAAACAGTGGTTTTGATGATTTCTTACAAACCTAAACATACTACCATACAATCTAGCAGTCAGTCCCTTGGTGTTTACCCCAAGGAGTTGCAACCTTATGCACTCACAAAAATCTGCACACAGACTTTTACAGCAACTATATTCATAGCTGCCAAAACTTGGAAGCAGCCAAGATGCCCATCAGTGGGTGAATGAACAAACTGTGGTCCATCTATCCAAGAAAGTATTATTCAGTGCTAAAAATAAATCAGCTTTCAAGCCATGAAGAGACATGGAGAAACCTCAAATGCATATTACTAAGTAAAGAAGCCATCTGAAAACTATACACACCATGATTCCAACCATATGACATCTGGAAAAGGCAAAACTATGGGTATGTTTACTTTTTATGGAGTAAAAAGATCAGTGGTTGCCAAGGGAAGGGAGCATAACTAGGCAGAGCACAGAGATTTTTAGCGCAGTGAAAATACTCTGTATGATATTACCTAATGATGGATATATGTCATTCTATGTTTTCCCAAACTCCATAGAATATACAACACCAAGAGTTAACTCTAAGGTAAACTATGGACTTCGGGTGATTATGATATGTCAGTGTTGGTTAATCCTTGGTAACAAATGTACCATTCCGGTACAAGATGTCAAAAATGAGGAAGCTATGTATGTGTGGGGACAAGGGATATATGGGAAATCTCTGTACATTCTTCTCAATTCTGTTGCAAAAGCAAAACTGTTCTAAAAAAGGGGGGGGTAGGGAAAGGGGGAAATGGGTGATGGACATTGAGGAGGGCACTTGTTGGGATGAGCACTGGGTGTTGTTTATAAGCAATGAACGATGGGAATCTACTCCAAAGACTAAGAACACACTTTACACACTGTATGTTAGCCAACTTGACAATAAATTATATATTTTTTAAAAACACAAATAAATAAAATTTAAAAAAAAAGAAAAAAGAAAAACAATTGGAGGACTCAAACTTCCCAATTTCAAAAGTACAAAGCTATAGTAACCAAGACATTGTGATATTGGCATAAGGAGAGATGTAAAAATCAGTGCAGTAGCATCAAGAACCCAGACATAAATCCTGAATAAATCTGAAAAGGAAATCACAAAAACTATTCCATTTATAATAGCATCAAAAATAATAAAATACTTCGGGGCGCCTGGGTGGCTTAGTTGGTTAAGCTTCCGACTTTCGCTTAGGTCATGATCTCACGGTTCGTGGGTTCGAGCCCCGCGTCGGGGCCTGTGCTGACTGCCAGCTCAGAGCCTGGAACCTGTTTCAGAGTCTGTGACTCCCTCTCTCTCTGACCCTCCCCTACTCATGCTGTCTCTCTCCTAGAAATAAATAAAACATTCAAAAAATAAATAAATAAATAAATAAATAAATAAAATAAAATAAAATACTTGGGAATTAACCAAGTAGCTGAAAGACTTACACAATGAAAACTACAAAATACTACTGAAAAAAATTAAAGAATATATAAGTAAATGGAACACACATCCCAAGTTCACAATGGAAAGAATCAATGTTGCTAAGATGTCAATACTACTCAAACCAGTCTACAGATTCAGTGTAATCCCTATCAAAATGCAAATACCATTTATGCAGAAACAGAAAAACCCACCTTAAAATTTATATGGAATCTCAACAGATCCCAAATAGCGAAAACAACTTTGAAAAAGAAGAACAAGACTGGAAGACTCACACTTCCTGACTTCAAAACTTACTACAGAGCTACAATAATCAGAATACAGGCTTTTCAACAAATAGTACTGGGGAAACTGGGTACCCACCTGCAAAAGAATGAATTTGGACTTAACTAACACCATGTACAAAAATTAACATAAAATGAATCAAAGACTTAACTGTAAGACCTAGAATAATAAGACTCTTAGAAGAAAACATGAGTCCAAACCTTCATGACATTTGACTTGGCAATGATTTTTTGGATATAACACCAAAAGCATAGGCAACAAAAGAAAAAAATAGACAAATTGGACTTCATGAAAATTAAAAATTTTGTGCCTCAAAAGAGCAAACACAACGAAGAAGGAAAACATTTGCAAACCATATATATAATAAGGGGGTAATATCAAGAAGATATAGAGAACACTTCAAACTCAACAACAAAAATAAACAATTCAAAAATGGGCAAAGGACTTGAATAGACATTTCTTCAGATAAAGCCAATAAGCACATGGAAAAATGTTCAACATCCCTGACCATTAGGGAAATGCAAAATCAAAATCACAATGAGGTATCATCTTATACCCATAAAGATGGCTACTATCAAAATATTTTTTTATAAAAAAGAAAAACAGAAAACAAGTGTTGGCTGGAATGTAAAAAAAAATTAGAACACTTGTGCACTTTTGGTGGGAACATAAAATGGTACAGCTGCTATGGAAAACAATATAATTGTTCCTTGAAAATTTAAAAATAGGATTATCATAGGATCCAGCAATTCTACTTCTGGATATATACCCCAAAGAATTGAAAGCAGGGTCTCAAAGAGGTATTTGTTCACCCATGTTTAGAGAAGCATTATTCACAATGGCTACAATGCTGCCACCCAATTTCCATCAACAGATGAATGAACAAGCAAAATGTGGTATATAACTATAATAGGATATTACTCAGCCTTCAAAAGGAAGAAAGTTCTGACATATGCTACATCATGGATAAACCTTGAGGACATTATACTG
Source organism: Crocuta crocuta (assembly GCF_008692635.1). Classification (NCBI taxonomy): domain Eukaryota; kingdom Metazoa; phylum Chordata; class Mammalia; order Carnivora; family Hyaenidae; genus Crocuta; species Crocuta crocuta. Next base: position 2,619,771 of record NW_027536465.1, read on the forward strand.
AGTGAAATAAAGCAGTCACAAAAAGGCAAATGCTGTGTGATTCCACTCCCTAGGAGATAGAGTGGTCAAAACTGCAGAGTCAGAAAAGAGAATGATGGTTGCCAGGGGCTGGGAGTGAGGAGTTACTGTTTAATGGATATATAGAGTTTTAGTTTTACAAGATGGAAAGAACTATGAAGATGGATGGTGATGATGATTGCAACGGCACCATATATGCATTTAATACCCCTGAACTGTGCACTTAAAAATGGTTATGATGATAACTATTATGTGTATTTTAACACGTAATTTATTTTAAATTGGAAAAAAGTCAATATAATACACTCCATTAATAGAATAAAGGACAGAAACAATCACTAAATCGTGATAGAAGGAAACGGGTTATAATGGCTGATAATCTTATCTCCTTACCTACACAGTTTGTCTAAATTCTTTCAAGATAGATCATTAAATCCCCCCAACCAACACCTACAGTTTGATAAGTCAGCCTAAAACTCTGCATGGAGCCAGCATGGCACATTCGAGGGATTCCTGAAGGATATAGTATTTGGAGGAAAGTGATGGAAAATGATGCTGGAGAGGTAAATTGAGGCCAGATCTTAACAGGGCCCAGCCACATTAGTAAAGAACTTGGAATTTAGCCTTTAAGTACCAGGATGCTATTGAAGCGTTTCTAGCATCAGGGCTTCTTGATCAAACTTTCTGGTTATATACAGCAGTCCCTCTTTATCCGTGGTTTCACTTTCCAAGGTGTCAAGTACCCTCAGTCAACCACTGCCGGAAGTGGATCATCCTCCTGACAGATGGTCAGACAGACAGTCAGTAGTAGCCTAAGGCTACCTCACCAGCCCACAGGACTCACCTCATTGCATCTCGTACGCTATACCCATTAGAATTTCTGCGGTGATCCCTCCCAAATCCTATAGTCGGAGCCAGACAGCTCTCCACTCCATCGGTTGTCCAGATATTTCTCCTTCTGATCTAGAATATGAAGTACAGGACCCACGAGGAATCTCAGCACCCACCCCAGGCCAGCTGAAGGTCATTTTCTGAAGAGTAATATTTTAGTTTAATGTGGTGGTTGTAACTCAATGAAACCTCTGATTTCTGACGGGCCAGAGGTCTGTTGCACCTTGACCTCTCCCCTCAGAACAGAGTGGGTGTTATTTTTCTCAGTGTGGTTTCAACTGGTCACATTTTAGGTTTGCATATTTGTTTGGTTTTCGTTGCTGGGTTCTTTTGTTGTTGCTTTTGTTGTTTTGTTTTTGTTTTGTTTTGTTTCAGTGGTTTGGGATCATGCCCTTATTTTCTGGTATCACAGCGATCAATTTGCTGTCACCCACTCACCCCAGGTCTTTCTCAGAATTGAGTGTCTGTACATAATTCACAAAGAACCAGTGTGACTCCAGTCAAGAACGAAAGATTAATTGTGAACGGGTGAAGAACTCTGCAACTGTTCTCAAGAGGCCTCATGGAAAATACATGCTAATGAAGTCCTTCCCAGTGCGCCTTCTCCCTACTTCTTCAATAAAGGATGCGAGCTGATCACAAGTTGACTCTACGCTTTTTAAAAACAATCTGAGGGGCACCTGGGTGGCTCAGTCAGTTGGGCATCTGACTTCAGCTCAGGTCATAGTCTCACGGTTCGTGGGTTCAAGTCCCGCATCAGGCTCTGTGCTGACAGCTCAGAGCCTGGAACTTGCTTTAGATTCCGTATCTCCCTCTCTCTCTCCCTCTCTCTCTCTCTCTCTGCCCCTTCCCTGCTCACGCTCTGTCTTTCTCTCTCCCAAAAAATAAACATAAAAGTTAAAAAAAAATTTGAGTGAACATGGACAAATACAGCCGGTCCAGGGGATGTAAGAAAGTAAAGGTGAACGTCCACTTTATCTTAGGTTGGAGAAGATCAGCCTGAGTGAAGGGACTCCTTCATCTGAGAAAAGGAAGTATTCTGACTTTGAAGGCAGCCATGATGTCAAGGTAGCAATGGCAAGACTTTTGATTTTACTGTGCTTTCATTTCCTCTCCTGTAAAACAGAAATAATAGTTCCTAGCCCACAGAGTAGATGCAAATATTAAATTATAAAACATCATTAAAGGACTTAGAAGAGCTCCTAGTTAATTCTAATCCCTCAATAAATTCTCATTGTTTATCATTTATGAGCTCTTCTCATTATATCTGTAGGATGATGATATATAGGTGGAATTGTTATTTTCCAAGAATTAGTGACTTCTGAAAGTAGACGTGTGCTCAACATTCTAAGTCCCTAAAAACCACTGAAGAGCTTGCTGGAGGGGTGTTGTTGTGGGTCAAATTGTGTCCCCCCCAAAAAGACATGTTGGTATCCCAGCCCCCCTCAGAATGTGACCTTTTTTGGAAATGGGGTCTTTACAGAGGTAATCATGATAAAAATAAGACCATTAGGATGGTCCCCATATTAATGACCAGTATCCTTGTGAAAAGGGGAAAGTGGACACAGAGGCACACACACACACAGAAGCGCACACACACACAGACGCGTGTGCACACACATACACACACAAGGAAGACTAAGTGAAAACGTCATGTGAAGACAGGATGGGGATGGTACATCTATCTACAAGCCAAGCAACACCAGATTGTTGGGAAATCACCAGAAATGAGGAAGAGGCAAGGAAGGATCTTTTCCTAAAGGTTTCAGAGGGAGCATGACCCGGTCAACAGCTCGATTTTGGATTTTGGATGCCTGGCCCCCAGAACAGTGAGACAATACATTTCTATTGTTCTGAACCACCCTGTTTGTGATACTTCATTACAGTCGCCTAGAAAACTACCACAGGTGCCTTTTCACTATAATGAGCACTATATTCCCCCCTCCCTAGAGGGTATTAGGTTTACAGAGAGGGTGATCCTCACACCCTCATGTCCCGCAGCGCGGGGGATACGTATTTGATAGAATATGTGGCAAAGCGCTTTCAGAAAACGCTGCTGTTGACGTCAGCTGGAAGATGAGGCCAGGTTACAAAAAAGGCCACCACAAACTGCTCAGAACTGTCTACGTGATATTGTAGACAGTAGAAGCCACCGCATACCCACCTAGAATGAAGATAGAATCTATAGGAAGAAGACCATATCCTGATATGGGGTTATATGCACAGGGAATAATGCATGTATCAAGCAAGGAAGACAGTCCCCTCTCCACGAGCAGTCATGGTTCAGGTATCTCCTGGGTGCCCTCATTACAAGTATAGGAATCAGGGGCGCCTGGGTGGCTTAGTCGGTTAAGCGTCCGACTTTTGCTTAGGTCATGATCTCGCGGTTCGTGGGTTCGAGCCCCGCGTCGGGCTCTGTGCTGACAGCCAGCTCAGAGCCTGGAGCCTGTTTCAGTCTGTGACTCCCTCTCTCTCTGACCCTCCCCTGCTCACGCTGTCTCTCTCTCTCTCTCTCCTAGAAATAAAAAATAAATAAATAAAAAATAAAAAAACAAGTAGAGGAATCAGGTGGGGGTGGGGAGCGGTCCCCAGCCCTCTCACGAAACATCCTACAAGCCATTGGAGCCAAAAGACTGGCCCACCCATCTTTGTTAAGGCAGAGGGCAAAACTTGGACTCGGATGTGAAACTGAAGGCTTAAAATCATCAACTCTGAGCCTTGAGAGCTTAAATAAGGACGTTTCAATAATCAGAACTGAAACACTATAATGGAAGGACCATCCACTCACCTGCACTCACTAGGAGAAAATAGCATCAGTTTCATTGCAGGAACCTGAGGGCCCTCTCCCGGTCCGCTGCCCTACATTCCCCCAGAGCATACACACTACCCGGCAGGGTAACGATTCTCAGCCCTTTTGTGTCTTCTCTACCATGAACAAGTAGCCCTAAAAAATGTGGAATCCATTGGCACACATTACTGATACTTTGTGACAACTAACACAACACCTGCTAACACATGAATTCCTGCCGGTGGGAGCCACTAGGGAGGAATCAGCAGTCCCACGGGCCGGCTCATGAACATTTCATGTAGTTGGAGTTCAAGAGTCGTGTTTCCCNATTCTGCCTTGTTAATTTTTTTTAACTCCATTTGCAGGCTGTACTGCCCCCATTGATCGCAGGTGATGTGCACGGTCAAAGGCATTGATGAGTCTGCAGTTTTACAAACTTCCTTTAGCATCTTCCCATAAAATGTATGCCCTGATTACTATCAATGGAAAAGGACAGTCCAAATGAGGACGGACTCTGAGAAGTACTTTGCTGCCTGTCATGACGTCAGTTCTTGCACATGGGCATGCTTCCACACATCCTGAAAAAGCACACTGCAGCAATTCTTGGGCAAAGGAAGTACCACCCCATCGTGGGATTTCTGGGGAAGCTATGAGCATGTTCTTGTTTGTTGCGGTGAGTGAAGGAGATGACGTGCAGAGAAAAGATTTAGAGAAAGAGAGCCAGGAATGCTAGACTTTCTACAATGCTCAGGACAGTCCCAGATGATGATGAATTGTCTCTCATGACTTTTGAATGTGCCACTAGCCATTCATGAAGATAAACTCATTTATAATTGTTTAAGATCAGAGCTTAATAATCTGAACTTTCAGGATTTATCCTATATCAAAGTTTCCGGGAATGTGGCCGCCTCATACTTTGTTTATCACTTGGGACTTCCCCAAGAGTGATTAACCTTATAAAATAACAGGAGAAAAGGCCATGCCACCTGTGGGATATAAATCACCAGTACAACACACTATATCAGTCTACATTTGTAACTATCTCATGCAAACACGTAACGGAAGAGATCTAAGACAGCTTTAAGGTAAAATGAATTACCAAATTGGGGAAAAAACATGAAATACAGGGAGCTCATTTAATTTCTGTTATCTTTTTAATGTTTATTTTTGAGGTAGAGAGGTGGGGGGAGGACACAGAGAGAGGTGGGAGGAGAGAGGATCTGAAGCAGGCTCTAGGCTGAGAGCAGAGAGCCCGACGCCGGGCTCGAACTCACAAACTGTGAGATCATGATCTGAGCTGAAGTCGGACACTTAACCAACTGAGTCACCCAGGTAATTGTTCTAAACATAGTTCATATTACTGCCATCTGTGGTGGTTAATTTTATGTGTCGACTTGAGTGGGCCACAGGATGCCAAATGATGTTTATCTGGTTAAGCATCATGGCTGGGTATGTCTGTAAGGGTGTTTCCAGAAGAGAATGGCATTTGAGTTGGTGTACTGAGTAAAGCAGATGGCCCTCTCCGGTGTGGGTGGGCATCATCCAATCCACTGAGGGCTTGAATAAAATGAGAAGGCAGAGGAAGGTTGAATTTGCTCTCTGCCTGACTGATTGAGCTAGGACATCATACTTCTGCCTTTCTCAGGCCTTCAGACCAGCGTATACACCATCAGCCTCTGACTTTGAGGCTTTCAAACTACACCGCCGGCTTCTCTGGGGCTCCAGCTTGCAAAAAGCAAATGACGAGACTTCTCAGCCTCCACAGTCATGTGAGCCAATACCTTATAATACATCGATGTTTGAAATATAAAGAAATATATACATATGTACTACTTTTCTGGAGAACCCTAATACATCATCCTATATGCATGTTTTAAGATTTATAACACCCGGTAAAAACTCTCTCTTCTGAACATCCCATACTGAAGCTACACATCTGGGTTTTTCCTGTTGTTTTTCAGTCGTACTCTGAGGCTATCTCCAGGGATCCTTCACTACCATTTCTGCAAAGCCTCTTGGGCCACCACTTCTTTTTCCAGTCTGCCCTTGACACATCACCGCCCTTTCAAAGTGATGGCACCTGAGATCATGTTAAGATCATTTTATGAATGTTTGCCTCAGGGTGCCTGGGTGGCTCAGTCCATTAAGCGTCTGACTTCAGCTCAGACCTGCGTATCATGGTTCATGAGTTTGAGCCCCGTGTGGGGCTCTGTGCTGACAGCTTGGAGCTTGGAGCCGGATTCAGATCCTGTGTCTCCCTTTCTCTTGGTGCTCCCACCCTGCTCATGCTCTGGACTTCTCTGTCTCTCAAAAATGGATAAGCAGTTTAAAAAAAAATTTTTAAGAGTATTTGCTTCAATGTCCAGTGGGATTTCTCAGAGTGCATACATTTTCTGGGAGTTTCACTTCCCAATGCCATGTCATAACACGGGGAATCAATACTGTTTTTGCCCTGGTTACTTATTCCTCATTTTCTCTGCTTCAGCACTCTGGAGTTGGCCTTGGCCTGGTCCGCCCACATAGGTTAACGTTTATCCTTCTTTCTTAGACTAAGAAGTCTCTTCTCTTTTTTTATTCTGTTCTTCATTGCTTACAGTAATAATTTCACTCATACCTCTGCTCCTGTTTTTTTTTTGGGGGGGGGTGTTTTGCATTCTTTATACAGATGGCGTCTGATTTTCTTACTTCTCTTAAATCCAAACTTATGATTTTAAAAATGTTCAAGCATCTATTATGTTCTCTAATATATTCCGCCTTTAAAATTTTTTACAACGAAATAGATATTTTATTATAAATTTTTGTACTTTATATTACAGCAAAGGTCTTACACTGGGAAACGTAGGACAAGCCTGGCTTTGCCACTGAGGGGTTGTGTTCTGGTAAGCAAGTCACTGCCTTTCTCCGCGGGTCAGTTACGTCACGTGGAAAATACTTTCCGGGTTTTCTCCCAAATATATCCCTCAAACTTTCATATAAGATAACGTGATGGATAAAGGACCTTACTTTCTAATTTCATGCTATTCTTTTGACCTTTTTAGGGATTATTTTAATAAGTTTAGTGTACAGTACTTGCTCTTCTGTGGCCCTATCTTTTTTTTAATTTTTGTGTGTGTGTATTTATTTTTGAGAGAGAGAGAAGTGAGTGGGGAAGGGGCAGAGAGAGGGAGACACAGAATCCCAAGCAGCCTCCAGGCTCTGAACGGGAGCCCGATGTGGGGCTCAAGCTGAGAGATCATGATGTGAGCCGAAGTCAGATGCTCAACCAACTGAGCCACCCAGGTGTCCCATCTGTGACCTTATGTAAGCCTGTTTGCTAACTAGTGTTCTTTCTTTATTTTTTTAAACTTTTGATGTTTATTTATTTATTTTGAGAGAGAGTGTGAGTGGAGGAGGGACAGAGAGACACAGAATCTGAAGTAGGCTCCAGGCTCTGAGCTGTCAGCACAGAGCCTGATGCAGGGCTCAAACCCACAAACCGTGAGATCATGACCTGAGCCGAAGTCGGATGCTTAACTGACTGAGCCACCCAGGTGCCCCCTAACTAGTGTTCTTAACACACGGTACTGGTGAGCAGTCCTTGACCTTCAAAGAAGTGTTGTTCGTCATATTGGTTATTCAGTAATTTCCCTCTACTTAATATACTCTGTTCCCGGCTGTGGGTGAATCATTCCAGAAATGTTTGCTTATGAAGAATTCAATATAGATTGAGGTATTAGAAGCCAAAGGAACATCTGGACTCCCCAGAGACCATTGAGCATCTAATAGTTGGCATTTCTTGTACATATATACAAAGAGGGAATTGATTTGCAGGAAGGGAAACACTCTAAATTAACATCTTCGGGAATTAACAGGGCAAGAGAAAACCCATCCTTGTGTTCTAGAACTTGAAAAATTGACTTAGCTTTATATCCCAATATATGAGATTGAATTTCATGCAATAAAGCCACATTCAATAACTTAAAAAAATAAAAAGAATATGCTACAGTCACCGGTATAAAAATATAAATATATACT
>NW_027536465.1:2628626-2646309 GCF_008692635.1 Crocuta crocuta
TAATTCTCTTGGGGTGCCTGAGTGGCTCGGGTTGAGCATCGGACTCTTGATTTCGGCTCAGGGCTTGATCTCATGGGTTCATAAGTTCAAGCCCCACATCCAGCTCTGCACTGACAGTGCAGAGACTTCTGGGGATTCTCTCTCTCCCCACCCCGACCCCCCCCCACCGCTTGCACTTGTCTCTCTCAAAATAAATAAGATAAACTTAAAAAAAAGAAAGACTGCATTCTGTTTCCTTTTGGCACCCCATATAATACAGCAATGCACAGAAATATGCACAAGGATACACATAAGCCATCAGCATACCCAGAATGGATGGGATAAGTGTAAAGAGACTAAATCTTATTTCTTTATTTTTTTAATTCCAGTATATTTAACATACAATTTTATGTCAGCTTCAGGTATACAATACAGTGATTCAACAACTCTATACATTTCTAGGGCGCATCATGATACATATACTCTTAACATCCTTCACCTATGTCACCCATCCCCACCTTCGGGCCACCTCCCTTCTGGTAACCACAAGTTTGCTGTCTATATTTAAGAGTCTGTTTGCTTGTTTGTCTCTTTTCTTCTTTGTTCATTTGTTTTGTTTCTTAAATTCCACTTATAAGTGAAATCATATGGCAGTTGTTTTTCTCTGACTTATTTCACTTAGCATTATACCCTCTTGCTCCACCCATATTGTTACAAAAGGCAAGATTTCATTCTTTTTCCATGGCTGAGTAATATTCTAGTGTGTGTGTGTGTGTGTGTGTGTGTGTGTGTGTATCACATCTTCTTCACTCCTTCATCTATGAATAGATACTTGGGTTGTTTCCAGATTTGGGCTATTATAAATAATGCTACAATAGACATAGGGTGCACGTATCTTTTTGAATTAGTGTTTTCATATTCTTTTTTTAAGTTTATTTAAGTAATCTTTACATTCAACATGAGGCTTGAATTCATGTTCCTGAGATCAAGAATTGTATACTCCTCTGTCTGAGTGAGCCAGGCCCCCTCGTGTTTTCACATTCTTTAGGTAAATACCCAGTAGTGGGATTACTAGCTCATATGCTAATTCTTATTTTTAATTTTTTGAGGAACCTCCATACTTTTTCCACAGTGGCTGCACCAGTTTGCTTTTCCACCAGCAGTGCACAAGGGTTCCTTTTTGTCTACATCCTCACCAACACTTAACTGTTTCTTGTGTTTTTCATTTTAGTCATTTTGACAAGTGTGAGGTGAAACTCATTGTGGTTTTGATTTGTTCTTTCCCTAATGATTAGTGATGTTGAGCACTTTTCATACGTCTGTTGGCCATCTACATGTCATCTTTGGAGAAATGTCTATTCATGTCTTCTGCCCGTCTTTTAATTGGATTGATTTTGGTTTGGGTGTTGAGTTGTATAAATTATTTATATATTTTGGATACTATCCATTATTAGATATGTCATTGCAAATATCTTCTCCAATTCAGCAGGTTGTCTTAGTTTTGTTAATAGTTTCCTTTGTTGTGCAGAAGCTTTTTGTTTTGATGCCATTCCAGTAGTTTATCTTTGCTTTTGTTTCCCTTGCCTTAAAAAAGATGTATTTAGAAAGATGTCACTACAAACCATGTCAGAGAAGTTACTGCCTGTTCTCTTCCAGGATTTTTATGGTTTCAGGTCTCACATTTTGGTTTTAAGTTTATTTTTGTGTGTTGCCGGAGGCCGGAGCCGGCTCCGGTAGGTCCAGGGGTCCCTGAAGGATGGGCGGTGTCGGCGAGAGAGAGAGAGTGAGAGAGCCCTGGAGATTCTTTCTGATCACCAGGCAGGCATCTCTGTCCTGTCGGTTTTTGTGTCTTTATTTAAAGGTTCAGCAACCAGATGAAGTCATAGAAAGGAATTTCTTACAATGGGAGGTCTTGTGTGATAACAATAGTAGAATTATTCCGACCAAGGAAATAACAGAATGTTCTTAGTGAAAAATAGGATAACATATAGGTCAAATTGTATATAGATAAGTTAGGAGTCTTTTGTCTGGCTCTCAAGAGGATGAATGTTTCTGAATTGGTTTGTTTGTGGAGACTAACATGGGGACCCTGAATGGGTCAGTCTTTTGCCCCCGGGTTATGTTTTAGCTACTGTTATCTATCCTCATCCCAGCTGCCAGTGTAAGAGAGGGTGTTTGTGGAAAGTAGGCCTTGAGGAAGGGACTGTTACATTTCACCAATTAGCAAAGGTCTAAGTGGTAACTATGTTTTGCTCTTAACCCCAAAATAGGTCCTTGGTCTCAGGGCCAGGCTCAATTGTAATTCTTGTGTTCTTAACCCCCTAAGTCTCAGATCTGCAAAGCCCATAGGAAGAGCCTTTTGACAATTTTCCCCATAGAGCTTTCATCCAAAATTTCTTTTGTAAAGGCAGGAATGTGCTTTTCCTTATCTGTATTCAAAATATGGGTCTGATATGGAATATAGTGAGGCCTGGTCAATACCAGCAGGCTTATATCCGACATGAGCAGAAGGAGATACCACTTTTCATTTCTCACGGCAGGAGCTACAAACATTGCCATGTCCTTGCTGTGACCGCCATCCAGAGAGGTCGGTGCGGCTCCCGGCAGTGTGTGGTGTTAAGAAAAGGTCCAGATTAATTCTTTTGCATGTAGCTGTCCAGTTTTCACAACACTATTTGTTGAAGAAGCTGTTTTTCTCCCATTGCATGTTCTTGCTTTCTTTGTCAAAGATTTACTAACTATATAAGCTTGGGTTTATTTCTGGGATCTCTATTCTATTACATTGACCTACGTGTCTACTTTTGTACCAGTACCATACTGACTTGATTACTACAGCTTTGTAGTATATCTTGAAATTTTGGATTGTGATACCTCCAGTTTGTTCTTCTTTTTCAAAATTGCTGTTGCTATTTGGAGTCTTACGGGATTCCATACAAATTTTCAGATTATTTGTTCTAGTTCTATGAAAAATACTGTTGGTATTTTGATAAGGATTGAATTAAATCTGCAATTGCTTCGGGTAGTATAGATTTTTTAACAATATTTGTTCTCCCAATCCCTCAACATGGAATATCTTTACATTTGTTTGTGTTTTCTTCCATTTCTTTCATCAGTGTGTCATAGTTTTCAGAGTACAGGTCTTTTACCTCCTCCCTTAAATTCATTCCTAGATTTTTTATTATTTTTGGTACAATTGTAAATGGAATTGTTTTCTTAATTTCTCTTTCTGTTACTTCATTATTAGTATATAGAAATGCAACAGATTTCTGTATACCGATTTTGTACCCTGTGAATTTACTGAATTCATTGATTAGTTCTAGTAGTGTTGGGGGTAGTCTTTAGGGTTTTCTATATATAGTTTTCTGCAAATAATGAAAGTTTTACTTCTTCTTTACCAATTTAGATGCATTTTTTTTTTTTTGGTCTGATTGCTGTGGCTAGGACTTGCAGCACTATGTTGAATAAAAGTGGTGACAGTGGACATCTTTTTCTTGTTCCTGATCTTAGGGGAAAAGCTCTGTTTTTCACCATTGAATATGATGTAAGCTGTGGGTTTTTCATATATGGCTCTTATTATGCTGATGTATATTCCCTCTGAACCTACTTCATTGAGGATTTTTATCATGAATGGATATTGTACTTTGTCAAATGCTTTTTCTGCTCCATTGAAATAAGCATATGGTCCTTATCCTTTATTTTATTGATGTGATGTATCACACTGATTGATTTGCAAATATTGAACTACGCTTGCATCCTGGGAATAAATCCCATTTGATTGTATGAATGATATTTTTAATGTGTTATTGGATTCGGTTTGCTAATATTTTGTTGAGGATTTTTGAATCTATGTTCATCAAAGATATTGGCCTGTAGTTCTCTTTTTTTGTTTTGGTGGTGGTGGTGGAGTTTTGGTTTTGTGTTTTTGTGATGTTGTTGCTGTTGTTGTTGTATTATCTTTATCAGGTTTTGGTGTCAGGGTAATGATGGCCTAAAAAGACAATCTTTTAAGGATACTCAGTTCTCTCTAGGTAAGTAGGGGAAGGTAATTCATTCACTATCTTTCCTTACCCACTGCCTTCAGGTGAGCATCATTTGGGGGATGGGGAGGATTACACTAGACATACAGCCTCCATAATCAATATTAGTCTTTAGAGTCTCACATTCTCTTATTCTTGGCAGTTATTTCAAAATTCAGGGCACTGGGTGTCTTATTTTGGTTTCCCCAAAGGCAGACTCTAACATAAGGATTTGGATGCTAGCAGTTTATTCAGGAGGTGATCTCAGGACTTATTGTGAGATAATGGAAAAATGATTTAGGAAGAGAGAGAAGTCAGGGAAGTATGCATTCATAAGGGGGTTACTGGTACAGGGAACTAGGGGTTCATCTTTCTGAGGACTCTCTAAGAGACAGATGAAACATATTTCAGGATTTTCCCTCTAGGGGTCAAAGAAGCCAGAGTGATTATATATCAATACTCCTCAGCTTTTCTTTGTTAAGAAAAATTCCTGGGTTATCAACTTCCCAGAACCTTCGGCCTTCTGTCGAGGAGAGGCAGGAATTACCTGTTGGTATGGAAACGGTCTGAAGATGACTTCCAGAATGGGCCATATCCAGAACGGATATGGATGGGACATCAATAGTATTTGCTATAGTAGATTTGAACAACAATCCTCTCTCCTGTATGTCTCCAGTTCCTTCTAGGAAGTGGGTGCTATTTCTACAAACTCAATAAAAAGGTGGGCAATTCTGTTTTCTCCAGTATCTGGTTAAGCCTGGTCCCAAAACACTCGGGCTTAGGCACTTACATGTTCCTATTCAGATGCCTCTTAGTACTTCCTTCAATATGAATGGGTTCACGTCATTCATCTTTTCAAAAAGTTAGCAAGCTATTTTATGGAAGTATTACAAATTAATACTAAAGTTCACATGGGAAAAAAAACAGAAAAATAGCCAGAAAAATAATGAAAAAGAAAATACTATGAGGGGAAACTAGACCTTTCATACATTAAAACATACTATGAAGCTTAAAATTAAAACAATGCTTGAATTAACATACATACAGATAAATAGAACCGTGGACTAGAAGAGAAAGACCAGAATTAGGTCCACATACATATAGAAGTTTAACATATGACAAGGATGATATTTCACATCACCAGAGCAAAGATAGACTGTCTAATAAATGGTAATGGAACAACAAAGTAGCCTTTTGGAAAAATATAAAATTACATCCATATTTCATACTACACACAAGCAAAACCTTAAATGTATTAGGAATGAAAATGTAAAAAGTTAAATCATATACTGCATTATTCATAAAAAAATTAATAGTTTGAGAAAGGAAGCACTATGGTAGGTAAAACATACATTGACACAAAACACTAAACTGTCTGAGGGGAAAATAAAGCCTATTTGGATTATCTATGAATTGTTATTGCCGTTGTTTAAATTAAACCATCCAAGTTCCAGCAGAAAATACAAGTGAATTCCTATTTAATCTTAGTCTTGGGAAGGCTTTCTTTTTTTTTTTTTTTTAAGTTTATTTATCCATTTTGAGAGAGAGAGAGTGTGTGTGAGTGCAAGTCAGGAGGGGCAGAGAGAGAGAGAGAGAGAAAGAGAGAGAATCCCAAGCAGGCTCCTCATTGTCAACACAGAGTCCAATGCAGGACTCAAACCCACAAAAAGTGAGATCATGACAAGAGCCAAAACCTAACTAACTGAGAGGAGCTGGAACCACCCAGGAGCCCCAAGGAAGGCTTTCCAACAAAGACTTAAACTCCATAGGTAATTGTCTGGTTCTTTTGGGATGTTGTAACAAAAATACCATAAACTGGGTAGTTTAAACAGTAAACATTTATTTATCATGGTTCTGGAGTCTGGGAGGTCCAAGATTAAGGCATCTGCAGATTTAGTGTTTGGGAGAACCCATTTCCTTGTTCACAGATGGTTATTCCACTATGTCTTGACATGGCAGAAAGGGCTAGTGAGCTCTCTGAGATTAGAAAGGTAGTAATCCCATACATGACAAGAACAGGAAGTACTAATCGCATTCATGAGGGCTCCACCCCCATCACTTCCCAAAGACCCTCTCTCCAAATACCATTGCATAGAGAATTATATTTCAACATATGAATTGGAGAGCAGAGTGGGAGTATAAACATTCACTGTATAGCAGTAACAAAAGATTGATAAGTTTTACTACATAACTTTTTAAATTTTCTTTAATGTTTATTTATTTTTGAGAGAGGGAGAGAGAGTGCAAGCTGGGGAGGGGCAGAGAGAAGGAGACAGAGGATCTGAAGCAGGCTCTGCACTATCAACCCAGAGCCTGATGCGGGGCCCAAACTCAAGAACCATGAGACCATCACCTGAGCCAAAGTCAGATGCTTAACCAACTGAGCCACCCAGGCGCCTCACTACAGAAATTTTTTAAGTGCACACAATTAAAAGCCACCATAAAAATCAAAAGATAGTGGTCAAACTTGGAGTAAAGATATCCCAGATGATGTGTTAATATCCCGAAATGTATAAAGGATTCTTTTTTTAAATATTTTAGTTTTGAGACAGCGCAATCAAGGGAGGGGCAGTGAGAGGGGGACAGAGGATCCATCCGAAGCAGGCTCTGCAATGACAGCAGCAAGCCTAATATGGGACTCAAACTCACAAACCATTAAATCACAACCCAAGCCAAGTCAGCCGCTCAACCGACTGAGCCACCCAGGTGCCCCTATAAAGTAAAGGACTCTTAAAAACGGAAGGACTGGGGTCCAGAAATCTGATAGAAAAATGAGGAAAGTCATGAAGTTTAGCTCCATCTACCTTTTTAGCCACATGATTTTCGATGTCCTTTCTCCCACAGAAAGTTTCTGCCCTCTCAGCCACCCCCAGAATAGGTCTTCCACCTCTCTCTTTCATGCCTTTGCCCTCCATGCTCTCTGCCTGCAATAATGTCCTTTCCATTGGCCATTTTACAAAGTTCTAGCCATCTTGTCGACCTCATTTGTTCATTCAGTAAGCATTTGCTGAACCCCTATTATTCTATGCCAGTAGGAATACAAAGGTGAATGTGATGATGAACTATTCCATCAAGATACTCATTGTCTAGTTCAGCGGTCCTTGTACATTACTTCTGTGCAATTCACACGATGTACACCATGAATACATCCCAGGCATTTCTGACTTTCAGACTCTGGCTTAAACAAAAGTACACTTAACTTCATTGCAATCCTCATTTCACATGCTGTGACTCTCCTTCTCTCATGCCATTTATCGACTTCAAAATTCCACCTTCTGTTTGAAGTCTTCCCTGTTTTCAAGTCCAGTAAATGAGTTTCCCCTCTTTTCTCCTTTGGAGACTCTTGTTTCTCTAACCGTAATAACTGTAATGTTTATGTCATTCTGTCTTCTGTTACAGCCATGTACATGATCCCTGAGTGCCCAGCTCACTCTGCATTTCCCAGAGCACCAAGCACAACCCTTCTCCACACAGATACCATTCAAACACTTGGCCAATTGAATTGCATTTAATTGGCTCTTTGACCAAAACAGGAAGCAAATACGGAGTCGGGGGTGGGGTGAAGGAGCTGAGCTCTAAGCAGGTGGTAACCTGGCCTGTACCTAGGAGAAAACTGAAAAGGACTTTAGATCTTTCTAAACATATCACCCAACAGAGCCCTGTGTGTTCACTCTCTCGGGAAATCAGGTTGCCTACAGCAAAGAATTGGGAACAGGTGCAAGAGAGACTTAGCCGCTGACAGAGCAAAGTGAGTATGCGTCGTCCAGTGGTCTTTATGGCTAATGGTGGGGGAGGGGGGTAAGATTTTTCTGCCAAATGAGACATGATGAATCTGGGTGTGGGGTGCAGCATGCAGCAGGGTTTATTGTACAAACTTTTTTGGGGTCTGCTCCAAAAAATGAAAGAAATTTTAAAAGCCAGACCAGAATTTATAAGTAGCCTAGAAAATAGAAAATTGAGCAGCATGGGACATCCAATGAATATACACTGCCCTATCAATAGGACTTCCCCTGAGGAGAAGGATCCCCATTTAAGCAACATTTATGTGACTGTGACCTTGGGGAATTCATGTCCACTCTCCCAGCCTCAGTATCCTTTTCTAGAAATTGAGAGAATTGGATTCAGTGTTCTCCAAGAGACTTTCCACCTCTCAAGTTTTGTAATCAGATGGTATTACTCTATGCAAAGCTCTCTAAGTGATTCAAAAATGAGAAAGACACAGCTCTCGCCTTCTGGCAGCGTTTAGCTTCTTTGAGCCTTAGTTTTCTCACCTATAAAGCTGGCCTGGTGTGAGGATTAAGGTTAATGTGTTTGGAAAGCACTGACTGCCTGGCCATTTATATAAGTGCCCCATAACTGGTACATGATATTATCTTTAAAATAGGATTAATACATTCATAAATGGTTAAGTTGCTCAAATGAGCTACTGGAGGCAAAAGTCCTTTTTCAATGTAAACATTAGTGCTTATGTGAAAGAAGAATCTAGGGGTTCTGGGGTGGCTCAGTGAGGTAAGCGTCCAACTTTGACTCAGGTCATGATCTCATGGTTTGGAGGTTCGAGACCCGTGCACTGCATCGGGCTCTGTGCTGACTTCTCAGAGCCTGGAGGCTGCTTCGGATTCTGTGTCTCCCTCTCTCCCTGCCCCTCCCCCACTTGCACTCTGTCTCTCTCTCTCTCTCTCTCTCAAAAATACATAAATACATTTTTAAAAAATGTTTAAAGATGAGTCTATCACATGTCTTTTTTTTAAGTTTGCTATTTTGAGAGAGAGAGAGAGCACGCATGCACAAATGGGGAAGGGGCTGAGAGAGAGGGAGAGAGAGAAAATCTGGATGTGGTGCTAGATGCAGGGCTCAAACTCACATACCATGAGATCATGATCATGATCTAAGCTGAAGTCAGTTAACCCACTTCTGGTTAGAGTCAGTGAACTCGGCTTAACCCACTGAGCCACCCAGGCGCCCCTATCACATTTATTCTTTAGCAGCAGGAACCCGATGGCTTCAGCAGGACCCGTGGCCAATTCCATGTTTGTGGCGGCACCCCACGACAGGTACTCTGAGATCCAGGGAGCCATGTGTCAGGTGCCCCTGTATCCCAGCAACCAGCCCCAAGTCCACCTCATTCCTGTGAGCCCACCTGGTCTGAAGTCATCTGTGATTGAGCATCCTGCCCGGAGAACCTTGAAAGAGGGCAAAGCCTTAGGGGTAAGTGAGCTTCCACTCTGCAGGCCAGGGGTCACTGGCTGGAGTCGGACAAAGGGGAAGGCTTGGAAATCCAGAAACTTCAAATCCAGGAGGCCGGATAAGCTGACCCAGCCTTGCCAGACCCAGATCTACTAGAAATCTCAGTTGTGCAACATCCCTGGGGTCTCAGTATGCGGCCTTGTAATTTCTGCCTTAAGCATTTTAAGAAAGAGGAAGCAACGTGACAAAAAAAAGCTGTCAACCGGAAAGTTGGTCTTGTTGCCAGGGTCCCTGTTGATCCTTGTGGCCTCTGGAAGAACGTGGGTGTGTCAAGCCACTAGGTGGAGCCTAAACCCAGCGTTCTTGAATGGAATCTTTGGCCATTGATGGGGGGAGGGGAATGTCAGGTTAGACAGCCAACAAAATATCGCTTCACAAAGGTTTTCCCCCTGCAAAGCCATCCTGGGCAGGACCAGGAGAGGCATTTCCTTGCCCAGTTGAAAGGTGACAAGCATGCATTCCGGCCCCAGGCAGCATGAGCTCGGAGCCTCATGGGAGGGTCAGTCGATGCAGTCTGTATGGAGGGCGATTGTACCTGCCAAATTTGCAAAATACCCAATAATTCCATTTCTGAGACTTTCCTGCGGATGAGCCCGTGCACATGAGAAATGCAACGTGGCTGAGTAACTGCAGCACAGTTTGTGTGGAAAACAGAATGGGAACAGCCAAAATATCCACCGACATAACACCGGTTAAATCAACTATTCAAAAAATGGAATGTACTGCAGCTGTAAAAAGAACAAGGAAGCGCTTTGCGTAATGAGACGGACCTAGCCCAGGATGTATCCCTGACGGAAAGAAAAAACAGTCTGTGTACAGTCTGTTACCATTTGTACAAATTTAAGGAAATAATACATTCGTATTTGCCGCCATATTTGTAGTATATACAGAGACATATACATACCTAATATATCTACGTATATGTCTATATGCCACTTGTGCAGGAATATGTCTGTATTAGTTTCCTAGGGCTCCCATAACAGAGTAACACAAACTGGGTGGCTTTGAACAACAGAAATTTTCTCACGGTTGTGCAGGGCAAAAGTTCACCATCAGGTTGTCCCCAGGGCCATGCTCCCTGCGAGGGCGGCAGGGGAAGGTCTTTCCCAGGTTCTGGTAGCTCCTTGGCTTGGGTCAGCGCAGTGCCAATCTTGGCACACATGGAATTCTCCTGTGCGCTTGTGTCCTTCTTCATATCCTACCCCAATCACGTAGGATGAGGCGCCCACCCCACTCCAGTATTACCTAATTACATCCACAACCACCCTATTTCCAAATAAGGTCACCTTCTCAGGTACTGGAGGGCTAGAATTCCAATATATTAGTTTGGACGGGGGGAGGCAGCCACAATTCAATCCCTAAAAAACATCCTAAAGAAATAAGAGATGAACACAAAGATTTATCTACAAGGATGTTCATAACAGTGGTATTTATAATAGAAAAGAGACAGGAATACTATTACCCGGTCAAGATCTCTGTTCCAACTACTCCACAAAACATCCTGTGATGGAATCAGGCAGGCTTTTAAAAACTATGTTTGAAGAACATTTACTGCCGTGGGGATGTGTGTGTTCCTGATAAAATATTCAGTGTGCAGAGTCATATTGTGTTATCAGAATATATATTTGAAAAGAATAACAGGAGGCTAGATACCAAAATGTAAGTGGGGTGTTTCCTCTGAGTCAAGGGGAAGGTTTCATTTCATTCCTAAAGTTTTCATATTACTTGTTAGACCAGGAAAACAAAAGATGTATTACAGTAAAAAGGAGGCGCAAAGGGAAGGCAGGGTCCAGCCTCAGCAACGAGGCTTCAGCTTGCTGCTCTCCTGACAGGCCGTCCAGATCCTGATTGGCCTGATCCACATAGGCCTCGGCTCCATCATGGCCACAGTCCTTCCGGGGCGCTTTACAGCAATCTCGTTCTATGGAGGCTTTCCCTTCTGGGGGGGCATCTGGGTAAGTGACATGAGTAACGTAGGTAAGCAAATGAGTTTTCGGAAAGTGCCAGCACACTCAGGGCCACCTTGTCAAGCTGTGTGGCTTCCACCCTACAGCCAAGGGAGCACGCAGGGCGAGAATCCGACTCAAGCATGCTGGTTGGTTGGGTTGCTGTGACGAATGGGCACAGACCAGGCGGCTTCCACAACGGAAGTTTATTACTTCACAGTTCTGGAGGCTGGAAGGCCACAATCAAGATGGCTGCAGGGTTGTTTGCTCTGAGGACTCTCTCCTTGGCTTGCAGATGGCCACCTTCTGCCCATGTCTTCACATGGCCTCGATGTGTCTGTGCCCTAATCCCCTCCTCACATAAGAACACCATTCACATTGAATTAGGGCCACCCTAATGATCTCACTGAAACTTAGTCACCTCTTTAAAGGCCCCCTCTCCAGAGACAGTCATATTCTGTGGTACTTGGGGGTTAGGACTTCAACAGATGAATTTTGAGGGGACACGATTCAGCCATAACACCAAGTGACAGCCCTACAAGATGCCGTTCACCCAGAGTGGGCACCTTTTCTAATTTCCTCACGCCATGGATCAGCCAACTTTCTTCTCATTCATCAGCTGAGGGGTGGCACCTTTTTCCAATTCACACAACAATGCCCTTGTGTAAAAAAAGATATTGGTAATAGCCCTCGAGAGTTGTTCAACTTAGGCCCACAGCCTGAGCTCCAGGAGAAAAGACATTTCCACCCATGTTTGAGAGTGACTGCCCAGACACAGAACAGTCATTAAGCAATGGGGACTCAACCTAGGTGCTTGGATGGGATTCAGTGTTCCCATTGTGGTAAGATATTTGACATGCTAGTGTGTAATTTTTTTCTGGAAAACTGTATAGCTTTCATCAGATTCTCAGGGTGATCTACGACTCCATAAAAGGTTAAGAACTACAAGTCCTTTATCTTCTCCAATTTCCTGCCTTTTTGATTCTTTTGCATTCTCTCTAGTGTCTTCTTAGCTACACACACACACACACACACACACACACCCCTTCCTTCTCCTCCCCATCCTCCCTCCCGCCTCCTTTTTCTCTCTGCCATTACACAGTCTCTCGGCTCTGGACTCACACACCTATCTATGATTCAAATGCAACTTTTCTCACAAATAGCAAAACTCCTGAGTAACCTTAGATAATTAACCAAAGTCCTTCTTATCCCGTGAGATTTAAATACAATAGCCTAGTGTTATCCTCCACCCTCACCCCCACAACACATGCAACATGGTAGGGCTTGTGTTCTCTGGAGCACCTCTCCGTGAATACCTGCTCTATTTTGCTACCATCTGGGTCTCATTTCCTGAGGCCATGGTCTTCTCTCTGCTATGCATGGACCCAGACTTGGAACTCAGCCCCTGTCCCTCCCCCCAGCCCTGTGTCTGTATAACCAATTTTAATGGCGTTTGGGGCAATGGAGAGGCTAACATCACAGCCACAGAATGGCTGACTCTTGAGCATCAGACGCTATTGAATAATCTTAAGTGCCCTGTGGTTGCCCTGCATCTCCCCTTCTGCCAGGTGGCNCACCCCCCCCCCACAAAGCAGTTTTGTTCTTGGTTGCCTTGTCCAGGGCTATGTATTTCCTAAAGATCATTAACGTCCTCTTCCAGAACAAAGGCCCATCTGCTTTGGCTCCTTAAAAGGACCAGCAGAGACCTCAGAAGGCCAGCCTCTTGTTCTCTTCTCTCCCCATCAAGTCTCTATAAACAGAAGGTCGTAAGACTGAAATTTCTTTTTCCACCTATAGGCATAGGAAGCTAGAGTAACTTTTCATTGTAAAACCATTTCCACCCGAAGGCACACACATCTACCCTGAGTGGTGGGAGGGTCTGTGGGGGAAGGGCTAAGACCATGGAGTCTGGCGTCAACTATCTGGACTTGATTCCCAGCTCTGTTATTTGCTGGATGGCCTTGGGTGAGTTATTTAAAATCTGCAAGCCTCAGCCTGCCCACCTGTAAACTGAGAATAAAAATGGTGCTGGATGGGCCATCGTGCAGTCAAATAAGGCAAGGTTTGAAAAGCACTTCACATAGTGAGTACTCAGCAAAGCTTTTGTTAAACCATAGCTGATGCCCTCCCTCTCAGACAATGGTTACCATCACACTGGGCTCATGACAGCAAGTACGCCCATCATCTACTAGAATGCAGAATACCAGTGTTGAAATAAATCCACACAATCTACCTCCCTATCTTCATGTTTGATGTGGAGCATCATAGAGATGCAACATCTTTCTGAATAACTGAAAGGTACTCACCCAGATAAGGCTGGGCTTCTATCTCAAAGCAATGGGGATGCTGGTAACCCCTTTCTTCTTCCTTTCAAAACCCCCAAGCCTAATGAATCCCAAGGTAAGGATGGCAAGCCAACAAGATGTGCCTGTGGGAAAATAAAGGACAAGGAAAGACGTAATACTTACTGCACATCTACTACACACAGGATCTTCTATGTGCAAGATAATGCCAAATGACCGATGCCAGGCATAGATCAGCTCCTGTCAGTAACCTTTAGGAAGACATGTAGTTTTTCTCACTGTTCAGATGAGGAAATAAAGACTCCAAGAAATTAATCACTTACCCAGATCACATGAGTTTCAAGCCCGAACTTAAAACCAGGTCAGCTCGGTCGTAAAATCTGTTTATCTCACTTCACTGCCTTGTCATATGGTACAAGCCCTCCCTTCCCTCCTTCCTTCTTCCCTTCCTTCTTTCCTTCCCTCCCCCCTTCTTCCTTTTCTTTCTTCCTTCCTCCCCTCCCTCATTCTTTCTTTCCTTCATTCCCTCCCTCATTCTTTCCTTCCTTTCTTCCTTCCTTCCTTCTTTTCCCCCATATTGAGTTGGATATCCCAGCAGAGGAACCTAGTGTGCATGAGAGAATACATGTGGCCAGAATCATGGAAACCTGGAGATGGGGCCCTAGCCTCTGACCTCTTTCTAAACCCCCACTCTTCTGTGCCAGTTCATCGTTTCAGGATCCCTCTCAGTATCAGCAGAAAATCAGCCAAAATCTTCTCACCTGGTAAGTCACCTCCTGACCCAGGCTCTCCCAGCAGAGACCTATGGGAGACCCACATGGGGGGAAAGGTTAACACACAATCCCTCCCTCATCCTTGCACTTACTTCCTTTTTATAAGGCTTTTTTTTTTAAGTTTATTTATATATTTTGAGAGAGAGCGAGAGTGGGGAGGAGGAGCAGAGAGAGAGAGAGAATCCCAAGCAGGCTCCACACTGTCAGCACAAAGCCCAACTCGGGGCTCGATCTCACAAACTGTGAGATCATGACCTGAGCCAAAACCAAGCGTAAGACGCTAAACCACCTGAGCCACCCAGATGCCCCTCCTTGCACTTACTTCTAACCAGATACAGGTGCTGCCACACGTGCTCACTCATACTCACACGCAGAACCACGTGAACCTGGCTGCAGTCATGGTAGGAAGGAGTCCAGAGGATTCAGGGGAAAGAAGGGCAACACAGCCCTGAGTGAAGTCATCAGAGTGTGGAGGCGGAGACAGAACAGTGTCCATCTCTGGCAGACTCATGCAGGAGAAAGCTCAAAGCTCCTAGGAGGCCAGGCTCCCCTGCAACAGAGCGGACACTGCCAGTGGCCGTGGCACACTGAGCAGGCCTCTGGCCATTTCTGCAGGGAAGCCACGGGAGGCTCAGCCACCTGCTTCCCTCAGGAATCCGGCCAAGGGAGCTCTTGCCAATTCCATGAACGAGGCTCTGAGGCCCCCTAGCAATGGACCAAGAAAGTACCCTTGTTTCTCTCATGGCAGGTTGTCTAGGGTGAGGGGCCTCAGGATGGCCAGGTCCCTGTGCCACATGTGATCTGTATGAAAATCTCCAAAGGGAAGCTCAAAATTCTGAGCATGTCTTTCTGCACACAGCCCAGAATCCTCAAACATCAGCTCCTGTCACATCCCATGACAGAGCTTCCTACCCATCCCCTATGGGATAAGCAAGTTGAGTGTTTCCCAAAGATTATTCCTGGGGATGCTTGTCCCTTAAGATGCTCTGTGAAGATGGGTAGGTAAACCCAGGGAAATTTCGATTTAGTAGGCTCCTCTCTGCAAGAGCCATGATCCTTGTTAAAGGCTCTGAGAAGTCCTCCAGCTTAACTTCGTTCAGCCCAGCTGTTTTTCAAAGCTAATTTACCCCCACACTTTCTAGCACAGAGCATCTCTTTACTAGCTACAGAACTAAGGTTTCGGGGATTCACATTAAAAAGCTTGAGGCTCTGTTCATCTCAACTACAATGATTTTCCTCTCCCACACTGACCCTCTGTATCTTCTTCAGCTGAATAGCAGTTTGGGCTTGAACATCGTCAGCGCAATCTGCTCTGTGGTTGGAATCACACTCTTCATCATGGATATGAGCCTCTCCACCATCGATGCCCGCCCTGACTATTATCCCCACTATGACACCTGGGGTGTGGTGAGTACCAACACCCGCCCCCGGGTTCTGACTTGGCTACATTTAGAAAATTTTTAGAAGGCCTGGGGCGCCTGGGTGGCTTAGTCGGTTGGGCGTCCGACTTTCGCTTAGGTCATGATCTCGCAGTTCGTGGGTTCGAGCCCTGCGTCGGGCTCTGTGCTGACTGCCAGCTCAGAGCCTGGAGCCTGTTTCAGCCTGTGACTCCCTCTCTCTCTGACCCTCCCCTGCTCACGCTGTCTCTCTCTCTCTCTCCTAAAAAAATAAATAAATAAAACATTAAAAAAAAAAAAGAAAGAAAATTTTTAGAAGGCCTGAAGGAAGTGCTATCATGAATCAGAACAGAGTTTAAAGTCCCCGACCTGTAGCTTTACTCCTGTATTACTTTAAGCACTTGACTTTCCTTAGTCTTAGTTTCTGCCTTTAAGAAATAGTAACCTACCTTATGACATTATTGGGAGAAGTAAATGCAACAGTAAGACACATGTGCCTCTACCTACACCATTGATCGCGTTCTCATCTTGCTGCCTATGACTGTGGACAAGGGGTCAGCGAAGGTTTTCTGTAAAAGGCCAGAGAATAAATACTTAAGGCTTTGCAAGCCATCTGGTCTCTCTCTCCCTTTTTTTTTTTATGTTTGTTTATTGAGAGAGAGAGAGAGAGAGAGAGAGAGAATCCCAAGGTGTCACAGAGCCCAATGTGGGGCTCGATCTTAACACCATGAAATCATGACCTGAGCCTAAATCAAGAGTCAGATGCTAAACGAACTGAGCCACCCAGGCACCCAGCCATTTGGTTTCTGTTGCAGCTACTCAACCCTGCACAATGAACATGACTGTGTTCTGATAAAACTTTATTTACAAAAGTAGGCAGCAGCCAGGAGTTGGCCCACGGACCATACTGTACCAACCTGTGCTATGGACGAGGGCTGCCCAGTAGAAATATAATGTGAGCTGTGTATGTGATTTTAAATTTTCTAGTTGCCGNAAACAAGTGAAAATATCTTAATATTTTATTTTTATATATATTATATATATATTATAATATATAATCTTTATATTTTCTTTAACCCAATATATCCAAAATGTCATTTCAGCATGTAATCCATACCCAAAAAAATACATTAATTTGCTATTTTGCACTTTGGCTACTCGGTCTTTGAAACCCAGTGTGTATTCTGCACTTAGACCACACGTCACTTTGGAAGCAGCCACATCCCAAGTGCTCAACAGCCAAATGGGACTCGTGGCTACAGGGCTGTGGCTGCAGGATGGGTGGGTGAGTGCAGCCGCAGATGAGTCCGCGTAGGTGCTGTCTCTCCATCTGCGCAGTGGCCCATCCTCTCCCTCCCACTCACATGACTGAGGTGTTTTCCTAAAGGATGACCATCCTTCCCTCTAGAGGAGCACTGTAGCAAGCGTCAAAGTACCAGTTCTGGTACACACACCCTTGACGGTCACACAAGCCCAGCGAGTCCCATTGTCCCCACAAGGCTGAGACGAGGTTAGGGGGCTTCCTCAAAGCCACAGGGACAGCCCATGGCAGAGCCACACTTGGAACACCCAGGCCAGCACTCCTGACCGCCCCTGGCTCTGGTTCCAGACCCCCGGAGTGGCAATTTCGGGTGTGCTGCTTATCTTCTGTCTCCTCGAGTTCTGTGTGGCATGTGCATCTTCCCACCTGGGCTGCCAAGTGGTCTGCTGTCAGCACAACGTGAGTCAGAGGCTCGTGGGTGGGTGGGAAGCTGCCCTGAAGAGGGTGGAGACGACAGAGTGGCCATGCTTCCCCTTCCTGCCCAGGAGCAGAGAAGTCTCCCAGTGCCCAAAGGCCTCCGTGGCTGCCTGGTCCTTCTTGCCCTCCTCCCAGTGCCCCCCCCCCCCCCCNGAAGCTGCCCAAGAGGGTGGAGACGACAGAGTGGCCATGCTTCCCCTTCCTGCCCAGGAGCAGAGAAGTCTCCCAGTGCCCAAAGGCCTCTCTGGCTGCCTGGTCCTTCTTGCCCTCCTCCCAGTGCCCCC
>NW_027536465.1:2649315-2650101 GCF_008692635.1 Crocuta crocuta
CATGTAATCCATACCCAAAAAAATACATTAATTTGCTATTTTGCACTTTGGCTACTCGGTCTTTGAAACCCAGTGTGTATTCTGCACTTAGACCACACGTCACTTTGGGAGCAGCCACATCCCAAGTGCTCAACAGCCAAATGGGACTCGTGGCTACAGGGCTGTGGCTGCAGGATGGGTGGGTGAGTGCAGCCGCAGATGAGTCCGCGTAGGTGCTGTCTCTCCATCTGCGCAGTGGCCCATCCTCTCCCTCCCACTCACATGACTGAGGTGTTTTCCTAAAGGATGACCATCCTTCCCTCTAGAGGAGCACTGTAGCAAGCGTCAAAGTACCAGTTCTGGTACACACACCCTTGACGGTCACACAAGCCCAGCGAGTCCCATTGTCCCCACAAGGCTGAGACGAGGTTAGGGGGCTTCCTCAAAGCCACAGGGACAGCCCATGGCAGAGCCACACTTGGAACACCCAGGCCAGCACTCCTGACCGCCCCTGGCTCTGGTTCCAGACCCCCGGAGTGGCAATTTCGGGTGTGCTGCTTATCTTCTGTCTCCTCGAGTTCTGTGTGGCATGTGCATCTTCCCACCTGGGCTGCCAAGTGGTCTGCTGTCAGCACAACGTGAGTCAGAGGCTCGTGGGTGGGTGGGAAGCTGCCCTGAAGAGGGTGGAGACGACAGAGTGGCCATGCTTCCCCTTCCTGCCCAGGAGCAGAGAAGTCTCCCAGTGCCCAAAGGCCTCCGTGGCTGCCTGGTCCTTCTTGCCCTCCTCCCAGTGCCCCCCCCCCCCCC
>NW_027536465.1:2650167-2663499 GCF_008692635.1 Crocuta crocuta
CCCCCCCCCCCCGCCCCCCGTGTGCCTTTGTTTTCCAGGTGGGCGTGGTCCTCCCAAATGTCTATATGACAAACCCAGTGGTTGTCCCAGAACCGGTGAACTTGCCACCGACTTATTCCAACGAGGTCCAGAGCTCCAGATAAGCAAAGCCAAAGCTTCTAGAAGCATCCTTCACTGAGACCAAAAGAAGACCTCCCTCTTCTGGGCTTCTGAAACCCAGGATCCTCCTTTCCTGACATGTAAGGGAAGTGCCTCTCTAACTGCATGCATCCTGACTTCATTCAATTCGGCCTGGTAAATCGTGCAGTAAGTCTATTAAAAAAGAGACCGAAATTTAAAGTGGATTTTAATAATGAGATCCTCCCCAGAACATCGCTGCCTGGGGCCTTGTGTGCTTACCCATGTGAGCTCATCATTGGAAGGGCAAATGTCTAGATGACCCAACCTTCATTCTTGCAATCATTCATTTGCTGATTAAATATGTCCTGCACATTTGGTACGTTCAAGGAGGCTTAACACTGGGGAACACAACAAAATCCCTTACCTCAAGGGACTTCTGGCCTCACAGAGAGGACAACATGCAATTTTCCCTAACACAGGACAGAATATGGGGACACACAGAGACACAGCAGAGAAACAGGATTTATTTTATTTTAGAGAGAGAGCACGTGTGAGCTGGGAGAGAGTGGCAGAAGGAGAGGGAGAAAGAGCTTTTCTTAAAGTTTATTTATTTATTTTGAGAAAGAGATAGAGAGACCAAGTGGGGTAGGGGCAGAGAAAGAGGGAAAGAGAGAATCCCAAGCAGGTTCCACACTGAGAGTAGGGCTCGAACCCACATACTATGATATCGTGACCTGAGCTGAAACCAAGTGTCAGACACTTTACTGACTGAGCCACCCAGGCACCCCAAGAGAGAGTCTTAAGCAGGCTCCATGCTCAGCACAGAGTCTGAAGTGGGACTCAGTCCCATGAGCCTGGGATCATGACCCGAGCCAAAATCAAGAGTCAGACACTAGACCGACGGAGCCACTCAGGCACCCTGAGAGGGATATGATTTATTCTGGTAGTGATGGAAAAGCAAAGAACAAGGCTGGTAGAGGAAGCAAATTTGAGGGGACCATTAAAAGAGAAACAGGAGTTTTCAGAGCAATAAGGAGCCACACTGTTGGGAAGACCTTGGGAGAAAGTGAGTCATCCACTAAAATGATCAATCCTTTAATATGCTATTACCACAGATGCAACAGTACTTCCATTGTCTTAAGACAGATATCTTCCAAAGTTATGAGGCTAACACACCTTTATTTACAAAAGGATAGAGAATAATTGAAAGAGAAATGTCTATATCTAGAACTTCTAGATTTACATACATTAATTTAAATATTTATTTAAATATACATAATGGCAGTTGGCTTTGAAAAGGTTAGAACGTGATTTTACTCTTGTAAATATTTTTAGCCTCTGACTTTATCTGAAGTTTCTTCTCAACAGCTTGTTGTTCAGAGTTCCGTCTCCTTCTGCATCTGCTCTGACCAGGGATCTTTTGGATGCCCATCGGCTTAGTCAGGTTTCAAGGTCACAGTGGGTTTTCATTTGCTAGAACTGACCAGGTCTCAGGAAATCATGGACAATCAAAATGTAATATGGGGCATGTAATATCCTGCTTCTAGACCAGCCTTTCACCCATCTGTTCTGTAAGCAGAGATGTTAGTACATTGGGCTCCCCAAAAGGGACTAGCCCAGTTAGACCACTTTCAGAGGTCTGGATGGGCAGAGCAAGTCTGGCCTTCTTACTGCCCTCTTCCTTACTGCTGCCTCTCACTGCCCCATCTGATCCCACACCTTCTCCCTCCACGGAACACAAACCCTTAACCTTGATCTCCTACTTAGTTCTCAGAGCCTCTTTCCTGACTTGTCCAACCTGTGAGTTAACTTAGACACTCCTAATAAGCCTCAGCTCCTACAGTGCGGGTCATCTTGAAGATTGCATCTTCTCGAGCACCTGATGCCTCTCAGGATGGGTAGCACCTGCCACCTGTCACCTGCTGAAATCACAATGGGGCTTGTTGGAACAGAGCCCTTTCCCCATCCCAGCACCTGCCCTGTTAGTGCCGGTAGCTAGACCCCTCATCCCAGATGGCCTTCCACCCAAAGTGACAGCTCATGGCTTCCTGTGGACAACAAATATTTATCCTTGCTCTGCACCATTCCACGAGTTGTCCGTCTGCACAATGCCATTCACTCCCAGCCTCCCTAGAACAGCAGAGCAAAGAAAATGGAAGAGACTTTGCAGATCTACCATCATCAGTGCAGCCAGGAGCACGGCCAGGACTGGAACCCAGACTCCAGATGGCTGGTCCAGGGCTCCCTGCAGAAATAGGGACACATCATAGGAAAACAGGGTGATTACGGTCAGAGACATTGTCTCTGCCTCCTCAGCTGCCACCACCCTCCATCTGGCTTTCTCCCCCAACACCCAATCCAGTGACGATTTTGCTGTCCCCAAAGTCATCAATACCCTCCAATGTCTTTGTTTCTGTCCTTATCTTACTTGACCTCTGTAGGATTTGACACCAGCGAACCACTCTCTCCTTAAAACATTAGGCTAATTCTGTTCCTGCTTCTCCAGATGCCCTCCTCATTCTCCTGCTTGAGCTCCTCTCTCTCCCCTTGGGTCTCCGGCATTGCTCTCCAATATGGCACTGCCATTGACCCCTTTTCTCAGTCCAGGTACACAAGCCTGTCTCCTGGGAACTTGAGATTCAACTCTCAAGGGAGACTGAGATTCAAATGTGCTAATCACTGAACACAAGCTCTGTAAAGTGTTTACACTGCTTTCCAGCCAGGCCTTGAATCGAGGGCTCATCATCCCCCAAGTTGGGACTTCTTATGGAGGAGATCATTCTATTTCCTAGTTGATATACCTGCCCCCATCTCCTCCACTGGTTAAGTTCAAGTGCTACTTCCCCAGGGAAGCTGTCTTAGGTTCCTATAGCCTGAAGCATCCAAAGGAAAAGCAGGCCTATAGTGGGACCAGGAGAGAGGTACACAATGTGATCTGGCAGTGATGACGCTCAGGGCTTAACTTTGAGGGTTTGGTTTTTTTACTCTTAACTGGAAAAAAATGCTTGATTTTTGTGTTATGGTTGACAAAATAGGACTGTGGCTCTGTGTCACAGTAGCTAATTCACACTTGCAACATTTATAGCCCCTCTCAACTCAACCTCCCTAAGAACTTTGCAACATTCCATTGGGAAGGTATGCTCAGTCTTTGGAAGGTGCATTACGGTGTCAGGTGTGTGGTGTCAAGGAAAGGCCCCTGTTTCCCAGGCCCCTGTGCTGTGCTACAGCCCATATTTCCCTGACTTTTCCCTCCCAGGACTCTTACTGCCCACAGCTTATAGCATTCGTATGGATTCAGTCTTCCTGGGTGCAGACCCAACATCTCCAACACCTCCCAGCTCTCTTGCCAGGCTCAGGATATGACATGGCACATGGCAGCTATTACCGAACCCTTCCTAGAATGAAAAATACCCTCTTGTTTCCAGGAAAGAATCTCTACACACCCACTCACTCAGTCATTAGGTG
Source organism: Crocuta crocuta (assembly GCF_008692635.1). Classification (NCBI taxonomy): domain Eukaryota; kingdom Metazoa; phylum Chordata; class Mammalia; order Carnivora; family Hyaenidae; genus Crocuta; species Crocuta crocuta. The sequence goes on from NW_027536465.1 coordinate 2,653,753, forward strand.
ATAAGAAGTGCCTATTGTATGCCGGGTGCTGGGTGGAGCAGAGGTAGTTCCTGCCCTCAGGGAGAGCACATGCCTGAGCACTGGACAGGCAAGTCACATGACCAGTTAAGTGACAGGACAGTGATAGGGAAAGAGTGCTTGTATAGGCATCACTGGAAATGGAGAAAAGGGCAGAATTTCTGGATGGAGGTCCCTCTAAAGAGGAGACGTGAAGGCTAAGAATAACTAGCCACACCGAGAGGACAGTAAAGACCATTCCAGGCAGAAAGAAGAAGCTGAGTGAAGCCGCGCATGTGGAAAAGAGCTTGGAGTATCCAGGGACCGGGAAAGAAAGCATCTGGAACCTAGTGAAGAAGTTGGGAGGATGTCTCAAGAAGGGGCTGGAAACATAGGCAGATGCCACAGAGGGCTTTGGATTTTATTCTAGGGCTAAAAGCCATTGGATGGCTTTGTGCAAGAGAGTGATGTAATTTGGTTCACAGTTTGAAAGACCACCTTGTCTGCTTTGTAGGGAAAGGATAGGAGGAGGGTAAGAAAGGAGGCAGGTGGGCCTGGAAGGAGATTTAGTGATAGTCCAGGACAAGGGCAGGCAAAGTAAGGCCTATAGGCAGGCCAGGTCTGGCCCACCAAATGTTTTTGTAAATAAAGCTTTATTGGGACACTAACCAGGCCCATTTGTTGAATGGCTGCTTCTGTGCTACAACAGAGATCATACAACCTGCAAAGCCTAAAATATTGCAGAAACGTGGGCCCACTCTGGAGATAGATAATGATGATGATGATGATGGCAATGATGATGATGTTGATGATGATACAGTTATTGTCCTTTATGTGCCAGAATCATAATATTCTGAGCTATTCACTCATGGTGGAAAAGAACTAGCTGTGACCCACTCACATTCTTTTGCCCTTGGTGATCAGACTGCTCTGGTGACATCAATTGAGATCGAACCTGTAAGCATGAGACCACAGTTCCAGGAAGTGCATGGGGGACATAGGTGCCCATTAACAATCCGCTGATGCCTGAACTAGGTAGTGACAGTGGAGACAAAGAGATAGACTTGGGTCATGGCTTGGAGAGGAGATGTCTAGGGTTCATGGACTGTGAGGTGGGTGGAATCAGAGGGGGAAATGTCAAGGTTTCTGTCTTTTTTTTTTTTCAATTTCTAGGAGAGAGAGAGAGAGAGAGAGAGACAGCGCGAGCAGGGGAGGGTCAGAGAGAAAGGGAGACACAGACTCCGAAATAGGCTCCAGGCTCTGAGCTGGCAGCCAGCACAGAGCCCGACGCGGAGCTCGAACCCACGAACCGCGAGATCATGACCCAAGCGAAAGTCAGACGCCCAACCGACTAAGCCACCCAGGCGCCCCAAGGTTTCTGTCTTAAGCAATGGTGAAGAGCCATTTACTGAAATGGGGAAGGCTGGAAAAAGTTTCAGGAGAAAACCCAAATTTCAGTAGTATTCCCCTCAAAAGCTCATAGGAGCATGACATTCCAGAGGTGACCAAGAACTTAAAGATAATTTCCATTTGATGCTTGAATACCCTCTATCATTGCCCCTATATGTATAATATCAGCATCACCTGGGAGCCTGTTGACCCCACCCCAGACCTGCTTAATTAGGGATTTTGAGGGTGGGGTCCAGCAATCTGTGCAAGCCTGCAGATGATTCCAACGCTCACTCAAGTTTGAGACCCTTTTCTCAACAGAATCTTCTCAAATGATTGCTCCTTCTAATTTTGAGCCCCTTATATGGTGGTGTAGATCATGCTGGTGCCTCCAAAGAGAGTCCATACCATCCTTAGACAACTCTACTGAGAAGCTCTGCCAAAGAATAAACTATGTCTAAAATCAAGTAAGACATTCTCCAAGTTATCACCTACAAGATAAAAGGATTTAAAAGGATGATTCTCCCCTTTGGAGTTGAGCAGAGTGCTGGATAAGATTCGGTCCCAGTCCATCTGTTTCCCACCACAGCTTCCAGTACACCAAAATCCCTCACCTTCCCTCTGGCCTCCTCCTCCCCCCACCTTCCCACCCAGGTGAGGCTACTGTCAAGTACACCGTTTATGTCTCATAAAGTTAAATCAGCAACCAGAGGTCAATAGAGAGAGCCTGGACAGATGGCAAGGCAATAAAGGCAGGAACAAGTTTAGACTTTGCCCAGGTAAGATACCAATAAAACTCCCTTAAGGGCCTCCCTTGGGGACAGTCCAAAGGCTGCCAGACGTCTTTTACCATCAAAGAATATCCCTCACCCACTACTACTGAACACAGCAAGGGATGTAGGTGCTCAACAATATCTGTTGATGGACTCAGTCTTCTGAAAAGGAAGGAATTGATGTTGAGTCCTTACTATCTACTAAATTATTCTGCTCCATGTCCTTTCATCTGCATTATCTCATTTAACAAATACAGAGTGGCACTATGTTTTAAGGACAAGAAATCTGAAAATCTGGACCTCAGAAAGGGTAATTTGCCCACATCCACACCACTAGTAATTGGGGGAGTTGGATTTGAATCCATGTCCCCTGCCTACAAAGATGATGCTCTTTGACCACCTCATGCTGCAATGGCTGCAGTGCTGGCCCCAGGACAGAAAAAATGTATGTGATGATGGTGATGACAACAAAGTCACTGTCCTTTATGTACTAGAATCATGATGTCCCCAGCTACCCGCTCACGGTGGGAATGAATTGGTTCTGACCCACCCATTTTCTTGTGCCCTTGATAATCGGAGGCTCCTGGGGATGGGAGGCAATAAAAAGAGTAGAGTAAATAAATGTCAGTAGGGTGCATCCGCCAATCTCCAATGGGACTGCGTTATTGGTTTCAGTGAATATTAGTCAGCAAAATACATACACAGGCCAGGCAAGAAATAAGCCCGATGGCAATAAAGAGGATTTCCTCCACCAACCATCAGCCCCACACAAAGGAAGGCAAACCCAACAGGGAAGAGGAGGAGAAAAGAAATATGTCTGCAAGACGGCCCTCTGCAACCTCCCTTTCCACTGAGTACAAGGAAACTATGGGGTGTCTGGGTGGCTCAGTCCATTAAGCATACAACTCTTGATCTCAGCTCAGGTCTTGATCTGGGGATTATGAGTTCAAGCCCCATGTTGGGCTCTGCACTGGGTGGGAAGCCTACTTTAAAAAAAAAAAAAAAACATGAAACTAGTCCTTTTCCCCTTGATGATGGCTTCTTCCCATACCCTGCTTCAGTCACTCACTCTCAGGGTCACACTTGACCCCGGTCACTGCCAACCTCCACCTCCTAGCTTTCCAATTTACCACCAAGCTCTGTACTTCCTGCTCCTCCAAGGCCTACAGCCCGTCAGGCTCCCACCCCCTCACTATCTCCACTCCCTCCATGGCTCACCCATTACCATAGCTCCCAACTCCCTTGCCACTCCCATCCCAGTTTGCTCTGCAAAAATCCCAACTCAGGTTCAGCCCAACCGGCAGCCTCGGCAGCCTCGCTGGTGCCTGAAAACCCATCTAGCAATTCTGTTTCATTCCCTGGCCTGTACTCTTCCAACCTCTAGATGACAACCTTGTATCTTGCCTTCTCTCTGCAAGCCCAAGACCTCCTCCCCACCTCTCCCCTAATGAGCTTGCTTCCCATTTCCGCTGAGAAACTGAATGCCTTCCGAAGAGAATTACAAGCCCTGACCAAAGCCCTTGCTGCAACCATGCCCTGCCTTCTCTCCATTTATTACAGAGGAAACATCCCAGCCCCCTCCACCCTGACACCTGCTTCCACCCTCCCTTTCACTCTTATCCACATCATCCTTTTTCACAAGCTACTCAGTTACCCCCAACAGCACCCAGACATGTCATTTCTCCCCTCTGCAAGATGAAACCCTCTCCTGATGCCAGAGCCACCTAGACACGTTGCCCTGTTCCTCCGCTCCCCCTTTCAAGGAAGATCTCAGAACAATTTCTGCAACTCTGTTGTCTGCAACTCCATCCTTCACATCCCTCGTGAACTCACTCTAATCAGGTTTTTATGTCTGTTCACCAAAAACCTCTCTCGTCCAAGTCCCTGTGATGCCCACATGGCTAAATCCAAAGCAGGTTCTCAGCCCTCAGCTTCCTTGATTTATTAGCAGCATTTCATTCTCTGGGCCACACCCTTCTTTCTCAAGCCTCTCTTCCCTTGGTGCACAGGACACCACACTCACAAAGTCTTCTGGGTTTTCCCACGTGGCCATCTGCTCCTCCTTAGAATCCTTTTCTTTTTCTTTTTTCTTTATTTAATGTTTATTTCTGAGAGAGAGAGAGAGAGAGAGAGCGCATGAGTTGGGAGGGGCAGAGACAGAGGGAAACACAGAATCCAAAGCAGGGTCCAGACTCTGAACTGTCAGCATGGAGCCCAACGCAGGGCTCAAACTCATGAACCGCGAGATCATGACCTGAGCCAAAGCCAGACGCTTAACTGACTGAGCCACCCAGGTGCCTCTAGACATTCCTCTCTTTAAGATCTACCCACATCTGTTTTGGGATTTGGTTTTGTCAGTCCATGCATGCAAGATTCTTAGAAGCCTCTCAGTGTAGCTGAAAGGGTCCGCTGGCACTGCTTAAGTCTTCCAAAGTCCTTAACAATGGTTGTAATAGACACATCCTTGATTTGGTCTTTGTTCTCAGATCTAGTTTTACCCAGCATATCATTTATACACTGGGGACCCAGGAAATAAGAGACGATGTGATTTTCTGCCTATCAGGCTCCAGGCCCTTTCTATCCCTGTAACTGCTCCTTGCAAACTGCATCATTCTCCATCTGATCCGTTTCTTGCAGTACTTGATCCTATGCTGCCAGGAGCAACATGCTGACATCCCCAATATTCTACCAGATGATGGCCTCAGCCAAATCCAATTTCCTGTCTTCCAAAATGGAACAGTGCTCCACCACTACCTACTGTGGGTAACCGTATGCCCAGCCTTCATGGCAGGGTCCTCACTGCTTCTCCAGACCCCTCTTGCCAGCTAGTCCCAAAGACAATGCGTGTATTCGATTTTTATTACCCCACTTATAGCTACCAATTTCTATGTCAATTGGCTCTTGCTACATAGCAAACAATCCCAGAATGTATATGGATCATGATTCTCTGGGTCTGCTGGGCAGCTCTTCTGGCCTTGGCCAGCTCAGCTGATCTCTGCTGGGAGCACCATGACTCTACAGTCGGTGGGGGAATTGTCTGGTGTCTAGGTGATCTCAGATGGTCTTACTCACAGGTCTGGCAGTTGGCAAGCTTGACAATCAACAGGGACAACTGGCCCACTTGTCTCTCCTTGTCCAGCAGGCCAGCCCAGGCTTCTTTATCAGGCAGCCTCAGTATTCTGAGGAGCAAGAAGACAGAACAAGCCCCAATGTGCAAACACATCCTAGGTCTCTGCTTGCATCACATTCTTACCACTGTTCTCTTGGCCAAAGAAAATTATGTGTCCAAGCCCAGCGTCCATGAGCAAAGGTCTACCCAAAGATGTGAAAACAGGGAGGGAAAAAATTTGCGGCCATTTTTATAATTTATCTCAGAAGAAGGTGATGGCCTCAGATCCTTTGCCTTTCAGACTGTAACAGCAATTCCAACCATAGTTAGTGCCTACCCAGCTAACACTACCACCAGCCCAGCCAGTACTACCACCAGCCCAGTCAACATTACCACGAGCCTGGCCAAGATTACAGACCCTGCCAACCCTTCCTTCCCCAACAACACTCCAGTGATAAAACCCCTGGAAGGTGTAGCTCATTTTTTCCAGCAATAGATGACACAGGATGCCCATTTCAGTACCAAGGAGGAGCCATTGTGGCAGAATCTCCCCTTCTCTCTGAGACCAACACCATTTCTGGATCCATGTTCATTAGGGAAATTGGTCTATAGTTCTCCTTTTTAGTGGGGTCTGTCTGGTTTTGGAATCAAGATAATGCCGGCCTCGTAGAATGAGTTTGGAAGTTTTCCTTCCATTTCTATTTTTTGGAACAACTTCAAAAGAACAGGTGTTAACTCTTCTTTAAATATGTGGTAGAACAGCACTATCAACAATAGCCAAATTATGGAAAGAGCCCAAATGTCCACGAACCAATGAATGGATAAAGAAGATGTGGTGTGTGTGTGTGTATATGTGTGTGTGTGTGTGTGTGTGTATACATATATATATATATATATAATGGAATACTACTTGGCAGTCAAAAAGAATGAAACGAAATGTAATCTCACCATTTGCCACAACGTGGATGGAACTAGAGCGTATTTGCTAAGTGAAACAGGTCAGTCAGAGAAAAACAAATATATGATTTCACTCATATGTGGAATTTAAGATACAAAACAGATGAACATAAGTGAAGGGAAGGAAAAATAATATAAAATCAGAGAGGGAGGCAAACCATAAGAGACTCTTAAAGACAGAACAAATTGAGGGCTGCTGGAGGGGTGCTGGATGGAGAATGGGCTAAATGGGTGATGGACTTTAAGAAGGGCACTTATTGGGATGAGCACTGGGTGTCATATGTAAGTAATGAATCACTAAATTCTATTTCTGAAATCATTATTATACCATATGTTAACTAACTTGAATTTAAATTAAAAAAAAACTGGTCACCTTTAGAGGTTGCCAAAGCCTACACCTTCTATTCTAAAAACTGGCAAACATCAGGAGAGAATGGAGCATTCCTAAAAGGAAAAGCAAGGACAAGAATCACTCTGCTAGAGAGCGTGGCTGCCCACAAGTCATCAGTGGGGACAACAGCTCCAAGCGGTGGGTGAGGACGGGGTGGGGCTTCCAGCTGGGCTCAGTCTCGAGCTTCCATTTTTCCTGCCATTTCTAGTTCTTAGCGGGTCAGCATAGTTTGTCTAGTCGCTGGCCTACAGTTACTGACGTGAGAGATGAAAAGACCACCATAAAGACAGGGATGGCTTCAGCTAGCTATCACCACAACAGAGCTGTGTAACAAACAACTCTGAAACCTCATGGGCGTATCATAAGCAGCATCTATTTTTGCGCATCAGTCTATAGGTTGGCTGGGCAATTCTCCTGATCTAATCTGGGCTTGGCAGGATTCCTGAGTGCATTTGGACTAAGCTGAGGGTCAGCCACATGGCCCTGCTGACCTTGGTGGCACTCTCTCGCACACACATGGGACCTCAGTGTGGACAGCTGGGCTGCCTGACTTTGCAGCACATGTCTCGTCCTCCAGCAGGCTAGCCTGGACATGTTCTGTGGCAACTGCATATTTCCAGGACAGAACAGAAGAAGCCAAGGCCTCCTGAGGCCTCAGGTCAGAACTGGCACATGGCCGTGTCTGCCTCTTTCTGTTGGCAAAGGATGCCCCAAGGAGGCCCAGATTCAAGGTTCTGGGAGAACAGACTCCAGTTCTAGCTGCAAGAGGTGCGGACACATGAACAGGTAGAGAACTGAGGCTACTTTTTCAGTCAAACTGCCACACTTCTGTCCCTGGTTTAGGTGGGAGAGGGCTCAGGCTGTGTCCTTCCACCATCTCCCGCGCCATCTTGAGCCCATGGGTCCCGTATGGTCTTCCTGACTTTGCAGAGGCCTCTGGGCTGGTAGTGGCATGAACCTGAATCCAGCCAGAAACCAAGTACAAATTCTCTGTGAGTGTGCTACTTGAAGATCACTCTGGCCCCCCCCACACACCACACACACACTCAAACACACTCACACATGCTCACACACATCCACATGCACTCAGAACATGCTCACACACCCATGCATTTCCACATTCACATGTACCCACGTTCAAATGCACAGTCACTTATGCTCATTCACTTACACACCTCACGTGTGCTCACACTCACATACACTCATGCACACTACACATGCTCACACTTCCACATTCACACACACACTTCCAGCATACCCACGCATCCATCTCTCACACACATCCACATGTTCTCTCACTGACACATCATGCATGTGGCCTCACACTCACCTGCATGCCCACACCTGCTCACACACTTACTCCTCCATTCACACATGCTGCCCCCTGTCGCTGGAAAGCTGTGCACCTGGCCTCACTGATCTAATGTGGGGCAAGTTCAAGGGAAGGAAGTCAGGCAGCCTCCTGGTTACCATCAGAGCAACCCTCCTGGCAACAGGAGGGGAAGGACATTGTGGATCCTGCTCGCAGCTCTCCAGCTAACAGTGGGACCCCAGCGGGCCACTCGCTTCTCTGGGCCTCGGTTTCCCCTTCTGTACAGGAAAGGAAGGAACTAAATGCTCTCCAGGGTGATTCCACCAGTAGCTTCCTCAGCCCCTTGGCCCGGCCAGGTGGGTGGAGGCCTCAGAGCCAGGAGGGGCTTGAGAGCCTCCCAGAGGCAGCAGCTCCCCAGCAGAGCGGGTTTCTAAGCCCCACACGAATAGGAAGCCTTTCACACGAATATGTGTGAACTCGGGAGAGGCAGCCGCGGGCGAGCAGAGGCAGCGGGGAGCCAGCGGCGCGGGCAGAGCGGCAGAAGCAGCCGGGTGAGTAACCAGTGCGCTTCCAGGGCGCGGCGGCCGGCCACGCGGTCCCGGGGGGTTTGCTGGGGAATGGGGCGGGGGCGTCGGATCCCGTAGGGATTGAGGAAGACACCACTGGGCCGAGAATGCCGTGCTCGGGGCTCTTACCCCACGCGGCAGTAAGAGGGTACCGGACAACGCTCTCCGAAGCCCTGTCTGAACTACTGGCCTCCCGCCCACGGGCACCTGCTGGCTCAGGACCCACCAGTGGCGGGTGAAGGAGGGGCGTCTGTCTTGTCTCCTCAAAGCCAGTCAGATATGACTCAGGTGTCCCCTACAGACCCTAGGACCCTAATCATCCTTCAGGGGATATGGAGTCTTCCTTTCCACCCCAAGTGAGGCAGAAAGATGATTCCAACCCAGACATGGGCACCCTGCCCTTCCGCTCCTCCAAGGGAAAGAGAAGGGCGTGCATGGAACCTGAGCTGGAAAGGGGCTTACCGCAAATATTGTCGGACCCCCGTTCATAGATGGGGGAAGGGAGGCCTACCGCAGGGAACCGGCTGCCCGGGTCCACAGGTTCTCAGTGAGGCGTGGGCAGCAGAGCGGAGGGGGCTCCTGGGGAGGGGCCAAGGTGGGCGTGGGCGGGTCTGGAGCGCGTGGGGAGCGGCGAGGCCCGCCCTCCACCCATCCCACCCCACCCCCCGTGTTATGCACCTGCTGGCATCCTTTGCAGGCCAGCGGGGCAGATCCGAGGCGTCCCTGGAGGGCTGGGATTGGAGGAGCCTAGGCAGGCTCCCGATGCCACAGGGTCAGACTTAGTTCTGAGCACATTCCAGCCTCTCCAGAGACTCCAGACCCTCGGCAGTGGCGGGGTCTGGAAGCAGGTCTGTACACAGGGGGAGTGGACGGGGCATCCTTGCAAGCACCTCCCTTGCCAACAACATCGTAGCCACGCATTTGACGGATGGGGAAACTGAGACCCGGAGAGGTTCAGCAACTTGCCCAGGGTCATGCAGGAGATTAAGCTCGTAGAGGGGTCGGGTGGATTCTTCCCTGGCTAACCTGGGCCCTGCGATCTTTACACTAAGCAGAGCTGCCTCCTCCTAGTTGCCCAGCCCCCCCCCCACCACCACCACCAGATGGGCACCTGCACATTTCACCCAAGACATCTCCCTTTCCAGCCTCTCTCCTCCAGCTGGTAACACCTCTCCATGCTGTTCCAACTGCGAAGAAGCAAAGCTGCTTTCTGGCTCCTCGTGAATAAAGATGATGCCCTGAGATGCTCAGAA
>NW_027536465.1:2663574-2670694 GCF_008692635.1 Crocuta crocuta
CTATTTCTCTTTGCAGCCAAAGGCAGTGAGGTCCATGAGTTAGTGCAGTCGAAGACCAGGGACATCAGATCAACCCAGGGAAGCCGGTGCAGTCAGTGCCCTGGGGCTGACTGAGGCCACCTGGGGCAGCCCATTTGTCCCGATCCCTAGATCAGGGACCCCGGGGGAAGTTGGGGAAGAGCAAAGGGTAAAGTCAGAGGGCCTAGGTCTGCATCCCAGCTTTATACTTCATCCTGACCCTGTGACCCTGGGCAAGTCACCTGCTCCTCTTCAAAGTGACAGGTAATGTGCCCTGCCTCCTGGGTGGAGTGTGCTGGGCCACTGGGCCCCTGCATGTCCAGGAGGGCCATGGAGACCAGTCCCCAGGAAGGGCACAGTTCGCCTCCCCGCAAGCTCCAGAGCAGCAGAACTGGAGTGCTGGCAGGGGACTTAGGGACCCACCACCCCCCTGCCCCATTTTACAGATGGGGAAGCTAAGACTCCTGAAGAACAAGCGACTTGCCCCAGATCATACACCTCGCTTGATGCCTCTGAGCTCAGTTTCCTTACCAGCAAGATGGGAAGAATAATAATACCTAACTCAGAAGGTTATTAACAACAGTAAGAGCTGGAAGGCATTGACTGCGTGCCCGGCACTGTGCTGGGCACTAGGTGCTCACTCCCTCTTATTAAACTCACAGTGACTGTGTCAGGGAGAAATCGGGGCAGCCCCATGGCCTTCCTGGGTGATCTCAGAAGAGACAAGCAGCCCCAATTTACTCACCCGAGGGTGACTCATGTCATGTGTCATGTCATGTCATGATAGATTTAGGGCACGCTGGTCCTCAGCCCAGCACATGGCAGGTAATGAGGGGACTTAGTGAATCTTGCTTTTCCCACCAGCTTCCCCCCTCCCCACCTCCCCCCAACTGGGTAGCTGCAGTGTCTGGGTGACGGGAAGGAGAGGTGGGGGCAGGGAGATGGGCACCTGACCGTTGCCCTGGTCAGCTGGCTTCACCCTCCCTGAGGATGGCAGTGTTCAGACCGACTCTCTGCAGGGGGGTTTCATGGGGTCTATGGATCCACCTTCATCTCCTGGGAGCTCCCCCAGCTCCTCTCTCAGGTCCAAATTCCAGGGGATGCCTATCAGTTTCTCCAAGCCTCCCTACAACGAGCGATCATTCTTGTCTGATGGTAAACACTTCTTACACGCACCGTTTCTAGATCCCTATAAATGTCTCTCCCAAATCCTCTCTCAGTCTGCACTCCCAACCCCGCAGATGCGGGTATCAAATCATCTAGCAGGTCCTCGGCCCCCTGCTTTGCAAGTCCTCTCCCCCCCACCAGGCTATCCATGGCATAGCTCACCCTTAGCATGGTCTCAGCAGAGACCTCTGTTTAATGTCTCTGACAAATATGCCCGAGAGCCAGCAAGGTCCACAGCCTGTCCCACTCAACCACGCTGACCCTCAGTGTACCGGTCTGCAAAATGGGCTGAATACCTTGCCTATTGGTGGTGTCTAGGTGTCTTCCGCATCTATCACAGGCAGTCATTCCCCTGGTGGGCACCCTGTAAACTCCTGAAGACAGGGGACCGTGACTCTCCCTCTCTTCCCCCTGCCCGACCTTGACGCACATGCATGGTGTTTAGGGCGAGCTGGCTGGTTGGTTTGGTAAAGAAAGCCGAGTTCTCTTTCTGGGTGTCAGAGTTGGCAGTGCAGGCCAGGAGTAGTAGAGGGGTGGTCCCCGGCCTGAGGGTGCCGAGGTGCTGGTGGAGGCTGCAGGGGTGGGGAGAGAGGGGGGATTGTGAGTCTCAGGAGCTATGTGACACTTTCGTGCCGGGGCTGCCACCCAGCCGGCCTTAGCAGCAGAGAGCCTATTTCTGGAGGTGTTTTGTCTTCTCCAGAGCAGGGTGAGGCCTCACCTCCCGCCCGGGAGAGAGATGTTGTTAATCCCAACTCGCTCCCTTCCGGGGGCTGCTCAGCACCCAGGATGAACCCAGGGAAGCCGCCTGCACTAACCACGGCCTGTCCTGGGTGTCCGGCCCGTGTTCACCGTCCCCGTCCCCAGTGAAGGGCCAGCTCCACAGGCAAAGCAGTGAGGTTAGCTCCATTGAAAGCATTTGTCTTTTTTACCCTAAAATCCTGCCCTTCTTTCCTTTCGGGTGCTACTGACCCCTTCTAGATGCTGGCGAGGACATGGGTGATTTCCAGTGAACTGTCTTGGGGAGGCAGAAAGTTGGAGACTCGCTCAGTCATTTCTTTTGAACGTGCGGCTCTGCGGACTCGGAGCATTTCAGAACTGTTACTCCAGGGAGTGGGGCTCAAGCGCTGGCAAAGGCAGGGGCCAAACCCAGGAGTGAGCGAGTTTGTGAAAGCCAGCGCTCCTCCTCCAGGAAGGCAGCAGTCCAGGGCCCAGACCAGTTCTTCCACTGAGGTGCTGTGTGACCATGGGAGATACCCTCACCCTCTCTGAACCTCCGTTTCCTCATGTCTAAAACAACTAATAGCCCAAGGCTGTCTCTCCCTTAGAGCAAGAAGGGGATTCAGTGGTCCATGTTCACACACCACACGACAAAGACCTGTGGGGCTGGTGGTCCCTCTGGGCCCAGACTCCCGTCCTTCCTTCCTGCTGCCTGTCCTGGCCATCATTGGCCGAGTCCTCCGCAACTGTGTACGCCTCTCAAATATGTCTGGCAGGGCAGGGTAGACCGATGGGTGGAGAAGGACAAAGAGATTGAAAAAGCGAAAAAGAGAATAGCGATTAGCGTGGGGTGAGGGAGGTGACAGCCGATTAACTGTCTGTTGGACTGAATGGCAAACTCCTCTTGCTTCTCCTCTTAGACTCTAGGCCCCTGGAGGACATGGGCCCTGTGTCTGACCCCTATTTACACTCATTTTTCAAGAGTGTAACAGTCAGGAGAAGCTAAGTGATGCTGTTGTAACAAACATCCCCATAAAGGTTTATCTCTGCCTCGTGTTCCTGTCCCCTGGAAGCTCTTCTCCCTGTCATCCTCACTCAGGGACCCAGGCAGATAGAGCAGCCTCTGTGGGGACATTGTTCATCACCACGACAAAGAGAAAAAGAGCCCTGTGGTATCTTTCTCTGATACCTAAATGCCTCCGCCCAGAAGCTGTGTGTGTCCTTTCAACCACATTTATTTAATAAAAACAAGTCATGTGGCCACACCGAACATAAGGCACCCAGGTTGGAAAAGCTAGAACAATGAGTCAGTAGCAACAACGGCGGCCACTGGGGTAGCAACAGGGCGACACAGGCAGGCTTTGGAGATGGGCTAACTTGGACTTGAATGCCGGCTTTGCCACTTAGGAACCATGTCTCCTGGAGCAACGCTTCTACTGCTCAGAGTCTGTAAAATAAACCTTCAGGAATCATCAAAGCATATTCTGAGGATAAGAAATACCATATATAAAGTGGCTGGAAAAGAGCAAGCCCTCAAAAAAAATATCTAGGGGCACCTAAGTGGCTCAGTTGTCTAAGCATCCGACTCGTGATTCCAGCTCGGATTATGATCTCACAGCTCATGAGATCGAGCTCCACGCTGGGCTCTGTGCTGACAGCATGGAGCCTGCCTGGGATTCTCTCTCTCCCTCTCTCTCTCCTCCCCTCCCACACATGCTCTCTCTCTTTCTCTCTCTCTCTCTCAAATAAATAAACATTAAAAAAAACTTTATAAAACAATATCTATTATAAGCTCTTGTTAGCCTGGTAGCCAGCAGCGTGAAGCAGGGTAGAGCTCCATCACTGCGAATTGGTCTAGAAAGTTCCAGAGACATTCACAATGGGATGGGATCATATCAACATAAGTTTGAAACTGGAACACGAAACGGACCCCCCGACGCACCCACAGCACTTCGCCAGTTTCTGAGCCTCACTGTAAACTCCGAGGCAGGTGCCCATTATCCTTGTTTTTATAGGCTCGTAGACTGGCTCAGTGCAGTTTCACATCTTGCCCAAAAGCACAACAAATAATCAACATCAACAATAGCTGAAGCAGTAGCTGAAATGTACTGAGCATTTCCCATGCCCGGCGTCACCCCGGAACAAGGCGGCAACCTGGAGCCCACGGACGAGACCCAGCCCCATTTGTCTTTGTAAATGTGGTCTGGGCGTGTGTGGCCTGTGTCCATGACTGTGGAAGGCTCGAAGTCGCCACAGAGGCTCGAGGGCCCCACAGAGCCCAGAATATTCACAGTCTGACTCTTTACAGACACTTGCCAGCCCCGTGCTTAGCAGTTTTCATATCTAGTAATAATCATTTCGGTGTGAGTTTCTAGAGAGTCCCAGGAGAGTGGGCGCTTCGTGGGGAAGTTGGAGCATAATCCGTGTGCGGCTCCGTCTGTGGCATCGCACGTTGTCACCCCTCCCAGGCTGCGGGGGACCGTGTTAGAAGCCCTTTCGAAATGACAGATGACTTCCGTCACCCCCTGAACGCCGGCAGACTCGTGGCCCCGCATCTGAGTCCGTGGCGATGCCTCCGGCCATGGAAAACTTTGTGTCACAGCCTGTGGGTCTTCGTCACTCTGTTTCCTTCACAGAAGGCTCAGCTCTCCCCACCGATGTGTCACAAATAAATGGCTCAGAGGTTTCCTAGAAGACACCCACGTTTTGAGCGTGGTCACCCCACCACAGGGAGGCTTGAGCCCTCGGCGGCGGAGAGCCTGACAGAGCCACAGAGGATTTGCTGCTTGGTCTGCAAGCTGGCTCTCCCCTGAGAAACAGGCATGAAAGCTCTCAGAGCACAGGAAAAAGGCACTGTGAAATAGTTTTAAAAATTAACCGTTCGGGGCATCTGGGTGGCTCAGTTGGTTAAGCATCTGACTCCTGATTTCAGTCCAGGTCATGATCTCACAGTTCGTGGGATCGAGCACTGCATCGGGCTCTGTGATGACAGCGTGGAGCCTGCTTGGGATTCTCTCTCCTCCCCTCTCTCTGCCCCTCCCCTGCACTCCCTTGCTCTCACTCTCTCTCTCAAAAATAAACAAACATTAAAAAAAATTTTAAGATAAAAAAATTAACTGTTTATCATGACTTGTTTATACCTACTATTTTTTAATGTTTATTTATTTTTGGAAGGGGGAGGGGGGTGGAACAGGGAGAGAGGGAGACAGAGGATCCCAAGAAAGCTCTGAGCTGTCAGCACAGAGCCCGACGCAGGGCCCAAACCCGCAAACCGTGAGACCATGACTTGAGCCGAAGTCAGAGCCTAACCGGCTGAGCCACCCAAGCACCCCCATACATAATATTTAAAAATAAAACATTTTATGCAAATAGCATTATAACGAATCACTCTAAAAGACAGCTTTAATCAAGTTCATGTGCATTATTTCATCTAATTCATGCCAAACCCTATGAGATTGGTCACAGCGGTGTTATTCCCAATTTATGGATAAGGAAACGGAGGCGGGGGGGGGCATCTTGTCCCACGTCTGAGGTAACAGGAGGAGCCAGGATTCAAACGCTGACCTCTATCTCCACAGCCTGCACTGAACCAACTAATGCCAATGAGAAGGCTGACATTTTAATTTCAGTGTGTGAGCTGGCAGATTTGTTGTCCACTCTTCTGTGTCCGAGTAAGCTCACCTTCTGACAGCTGGGCGCTTCTCCCCAAAGTGTCCGCTCAGGCCAGCAATTCTCAGCTACATTGTTTATACAAGCTCATGGGCCTGGGCTAAGGGACAGGAAATGGCAAGTGAGTTCCAAACCCTGGGTGGATCAGCCCTGCCTCACCCTAGCTGTGCATTCTTGGGCAAGTCACTTGCCCTCTCTGGAGAAAGGAGGTGGTTTAAGCACATGGTCCTCCTAAAGGTCCTTTCCCTGTAATGCAGCACAGACCGGGGGTTTCTGGGGTCAGAGACGGGAATTCACGTCTTGGCCCCGCCTCACCTAGAGGCCCTTGATCTAGGACATCCCTTCACTTCTTGGGGTGAGGCTTCGCCAGTGACAATCAGTGACTTGGGTGCCGTCCTCAGGGACTGCAGCGAGCGGGCACGTTGCTCCCACACCAAAAGGCTCTGTGCACATGTGTAACCACCATCATTGTAATCGTTCTCTCCCGAGCCCCCGTCTCGCAGGCCGTCGGAGCACCATGTCCGCAGCTCCCGCCAGCAATGGGGTGTTCGTCGTCATCCCGCCCAGCGGCGCCGGGGGCCTCCGCCCGCCTCCGGCCGTGCTGCCCCGCTCCATGTGCCAGCCTCCCGGGGTGATGCAGTTTGAGGAGCCGCCGCTGGGCGCGCAGACGCCAAGGGCCACCCAGCCGCCTGACCTGCGGCCGGTGGAGACATTCCTGACCGGAGAGCCCAAAGCTTTAGGGGTAAGGAGAGCCCCCCCTCCCCCACTCAGGGCCACCTGAGGCATGCCTGTGCGCACAGGTGCTGGGCAGGGAGGGAGCTCACGGACACCTCGGGAAGGGACAGGCAGTCCCTAAACACCTAGTGAGGACTTGAGGATTCAGCTGTGCACGAGACAGACGGACCTGCCCCCCACCCCGGAGCTCACGGAGAGCACCCCAGCAAACAAATGACTAAGATAACTCCAAATAGGGTAACGAGGTCAAAAATGACGGATGCGGGCGGGGCAACGCTAGGGACCGGGGACAAACAGGTCTCTGTGGGGACACGGCATGGAAGCTAAAACCTGGATGCTGAAGCCAAGGGAGCAGGAGGAGCAAGGGGAAGGGCTCATCGGGTGGGAGAACAGCAAGTGCAAAGGCCCTGAGGTGGGAATGAGTCCAGACGTCAGCAGGACACACAGCTGGAATAGATCAGTGACGGACACTCAAATGAGAGAGATGCTCAAGGAGAGATTCTCTGCAGGCTGCAGGGGGATGAGGAGGGAGCAGGTGAAGCATTCGGTGCAGGGAACGTAGTGCCACTGAAATGAGAACTAAGAAAACCAGGTAGCAACACTGAGAGATGCGGGAGATCCATGGGTCAGAGCCCAAAGCGGATGCAGATCCATGGAAACAGGCAGGGGGTCGGGGTGGGGGGTCCCGCAGACGTGGAAGCTGGCTTTCCTTCTTAAAACAGTCTTCGAAGGTTGCTGTAAGGATGTGTACTCGAAAGAGCAGAAGGGGAGTTTATTTCCAAGCATTTGGGGAAGGGGGGGGCGGGAGTGGGGG
>NW_027536465.1:2670913-2676757 GCF_008692635.1 Crocuta crocuta
GCAGCCCCCGCTCCCGCAGACGGTCCAGATCCTCATCGGCCTCATCCACCTGGGCTTCGGCAGCGTGCTGCTCATGGTCCGCCGCGGCCACGTGGGGATGCTCTTCATCGAAGGCGGCGTCCCCTTCTGGGGAGGAGCCTGCGTGAGTGCCGGGGCCATCTGGGGCTCACCTTTCACCTCTGCGCAGGCTTGGGAATGCGGTCAGTGGGGTCTGAATCCCAGCGCCCGTGGGTCACCGTGGAGTCCCGTAGGCAAGTCACTCCATCTCCGGGCTTAGCTTCTCCATCTAAAATTCACAGTCCTGGGGGCGCCTGGGTGGCTTAGTCGGTTAAGCGTCCGACTTTCGCTTAGGTCATGATCTCGCGGTTCGTGGGTTCGAGCCCCGCGTCGGGCTCTGTGCTGACTGCCAGCTCAGAGCCTGGAGCCTATTTCAGAGTCTGTATCTCCCTCTCTCTCTGACCCTCCCCTGCTCACGCTGTCTCTCTCTCTCCTAGAAATAAATAAAAATATTTAAAAAAAATAAAAATAAAATAAAATTCATAGTCCTGGCCCTGCCTGCCCCATAGTTTGAGGAAATCAAAGGCTAATGCGTGTAGGCGCTAATTACCGATGCTTGATTCTGCAGCAAAATGGTGACCGTCACTTTGCACCAAGTCCCCCTTTAGAGGGAGCCAGATTTGCGTGAGATGTGAATGACGCCCCTTGAAAACATTCACCGTGTCAACTATGACCCTGGTTACTTGGAGGGGCCCCTAGTAAACAGGGGACACCCTTACAGAGAGATCCCAAGGAGGCAGGGAAGGTGACAGCCAAGAAGCCGCTGCCCTCCCCCTGGTGCCCATGGCCTTGACAGAGCCCAGGCATGGTGTGGCCTGCCCCATGTCCTGGCCGAAGCCTCACCGGGGTCCCCTCTTCCCCACACAGTTCGTCATCTCGGGATCCCTCTCCGTGGCGGCCGAGAAGAGCCACACCAGCTGCCTCGTAAGTCTGAATGGAGGACTCGGGCCACCACGGCTGATTCTGCTCCACTCTGCCCCTCCCTTCCATTCATTCATTCAACAAGAATTCCCTGGGGGCCTGCTGAGTGCCAGGAGCCGGAGGACACCCAGACAGCCCGGACACAGGACAGGAGGAACCAAGATACACTTTCGACACACAGTACAGGACAGAAAGTGAGGGTCCGCTCACTGAGTGAGTGCCCATGGTCATTCGGAGAAAGGGAAGATCAAAAAGTCTCTTGGAAGAGGAGGAGGCTAAGCTAGGCCTTGGGGGGCGGGGAGGATTTAGAAATTAGGCAGCGACAGAAAAAGCATGAGAAGACAAGAAGGCCTGGGCAGGGTTGCTATGGAAACCATGCGTGGCTCCATGTGACCAGGGCAGAGGTCTGGGAAGACAAGCGGAAAGAAATCAGACAGAGAGATGCACTCAGTCCACCTGGTGGCAGCGGGGACCCCTCTGTGGGCGATGCGGGGCAAGGTGGGCTTTGCAGGGAGCGCATTCAGCCAGCAAGCTTCAGGCTCAGAGAGCACAGCAGTGAAGGCCACGGCCCTGCCCTCCTGGGGTTTACACTCCGTGTCTAGTAACAAAGTAGTTACAGAGCCTGGGAACAAAAGGGACAAGGGGAAATAATGTGAGTCATTCCGCTCAGCGGGGACAGTCTCGGGTCCCAGGGCGGGTGCCACGAGCTCCCTGTTCGGAGGGAGACAGTCACTGAAGAACCCAGGACCAGTATCCCCCGCAGGAAGACAACGTGGGGAAGAGCGTGGCCATGGGGACAGAAGGAGCCAGGGCGGATTGTGAGATGGGGAGGCAGGGAGGGAGAGGGGAGGGAGATGAATCAGGGCCTAGAGGAGACCGTGGACTTTACTTGTAGGGCCTTTATTTAAGGGGGGCCACTGAGAGCAGAGGCAGGGGCTCCCTCTCCTATCTGGACTCCCGGCAGCTGTCTGGTGCTGGGCACCGGGTGGAGAATGGATCATAACCAGGCAGGACTGGACTCGGGGACCCTTGGGTTGTAAAGTCCAGGAGCGCAGGGACCTGACTCCTTGTCCCTGTGCTCACAGCGCCTCGACAGTGTCTGGCCACAGCACATACTCAATAGCACTTAGTTGGATTCATTAACCAATTAATTGATTTCCTATGAGGCCACCGGGGTCTCCGTGACCTCCTTGATGTCCTAAAAAGCAGGAAAGAAAAAGAGGAGTGGGGATCTTTGAACCTGAGTGCATCCTGCAGTCCCAGTCCCCCAGTCTAAGGCCAGGGCTATTAGCCGGAAGGTTCCAGCTACTGGGTCAAAAGAGCATCAGGTTTCGGCTGCCGAGGGAGGCTGAGCCCTGGACCACCCAGAGAGGCCCTTGCCCTGAAGCCCTGGGCCTCCCCCTGAGGCTTTGGCCTGCCCTCACCTCAGCACCTGCCTCTAGTCTCTGCCCTGCCCCCCCCCCCCCCGGGGCCTGCAGTGTGGAGCCTCATGGAAATGACCGACACCCCTCCCAGCTGGGCCTCAGTGTCCACAGAGGGGCCCTGGGGGTGGGGGGCAGGCACTGTAAGGGTGAGCAAGGAGCCTGTGCAGACCCCGCCCACAGGGGCTGAGGGGGAGGGGGAGGAGGGGGAGGAGNNNNGTCCGAGGTGAGGGAGGAGGCAGGGCCGCCCCTGGGCCATGGGAGGAGGACCCGGAAGGGAGAGGGGTCAGGAAACGTGGCAGGGTGGGGCGGGGAGGGCTGTTGCCTCCTTCCTCTGTCCTTTCCCCTCCTGGCCTCTTCCCTCTGCTCCTCTCCCTCCTGTCTCTCTCTCGGTCCTGCAGGTGAGGAGCAGCCTGGGAACAAACATTCTCAGTGCCATGGCGGCCTTTGCGGGGACAGCCATTCTGCTCATGGATTTCGGTGTCACTAACTGGGTGTGTTGTGAGACACCCCCACCCCCCGGAGTGGAGAGGATGGTAGAGCCACAACCAGGAGGTGGGGGGAGGCGAGAGTGTGCAGCTCCAGTAGCCCCAGGGTCCTGGGCCTGGGCAGAGCTTGTCACTTCCCACAGACCCCATGGGGGGGGGTATAGACCCCGTGACCCTATTCTCAAGAATGGGCCTGGGGACACGGAGAGGCAGCCCCAAAGAGGGAAGGGGAGGCCACACTGCGGGCCTGGCTGTGTCACCTCGGGCAAGTTACGGTCCCTCTGGGGCCCTTCCTCCCCCCCTCCCCCATAGCGCTGGGCTTGCCTTGACTGTGGGCGTGGTCCCCAGGATGTGGGCCGGGGCTATCTGGCCGTGCTCACCATCTTCACCATCCTGGAGTTCTTCGTTGCGGTCATTGCCACCCACTTTGGGTGCCAAGCCACCCGCGCTCAAGCCAACACGGTGAGTACCCCACCCCCAGACACCCAGCCCATCTCGGGCCTCTGAGGAGGGCTGTTGGCTGGGAAGACTCTTCTTCCAGCCTCTTCTTCCTTCCCTCGGGAAAGCAATTGGGAGGGACTGCACTGCGATGAGCCCCTTTCCCCCCTCACTGCGCGCCCCCCTCCACACACACTCTTGTACGCCTGGGGACCCAGTGAAATTCTGGGGGGAAATGGAACTATTCTCCTCGTGGCCACAAGGAGGCACCAGCACTAACGAACCAACTGCTCTGTGAGCCTGGACGCAGAGCCGGGGGAGGTCCGACCGACGGACCGACCGAGGGCGGTTCTGCGCACCGAGGAGTTCACAGGCCTCGAGGCAAATGGGAAATCACAGAGGGCAGCACAACTCAGGGGAAAATTAGCGGAGGTTCTCAAAATCTGGAGGACAGAAAGGGGGCAGGGAGGGCCTTGGTGGAGTAAAGGCAGCCTGGCTGCGGGGAGTGGGGTGGGGGGCTGGAATGCAGGCCACAGGGTCGCGAGGTGGCTTTGTGCAAACTGGGAGGTGAGGCCACTGTAACGTTTTGCGCAGACGAGTGCGTGCTCACAGGTTGGGAAACCAATCCTAGGGTGAGCCTTGAACTTTCAACACCCAACAGAGGGAATCAGGTAGGGGCAGCCCAGGGAGAAAGAACACCAGAACTTAGCTCCTAAAGAAAGGCGACTCTTGTCTGTTTTGTTCCCTGCTGCACTCCCAACGCCTGGGTCCTGGTCGGCCCCCGTAGATATTTTTGAAATATTAGTCGAACAGAGGAATCAGCCTAGTCGCCTAAAGGACTTCTTTGCTAGGGCGCTGTTCTCAGAATGACCACAGGGGGGCACTGTTGCAACGCCGCCCGGAGGCACCGGAGCCCTCCAGGACTGTCGGGGGTTCTTTCTTTGCAGCCTGTGATTTTCCTGCCCAACGCCTTCAGCGCTGACTTCAACATCCCCAGCCCCGCCGCCTCTCCGCCCCCGGCCTATGACAATGTGGCATATGTGCCCAAGGAGTCATCCGAGTAGAGGTCACTCCGCCGGTTGGAGTCCAGCCTGTCCCTTGGGGCCCAGCCTTCCCCCACCCCCACCGCGTTCATCTGGGGCAGCCCATCCCCCACCCCACAATCACATATGGGGGCACCCAGGTGAAGTGTTCCCCGGGGACATCTGTCCCACACATCTCCCTCAGTGGCTCCTTTCCTAGAAGAGCTAGTTGATGTCAAGGGTGAGTGTCCCCTCCGCTCCCTGGGCCCTGTCGGCCTTCTGGGACTGTCCCCATGAGCTGCTCTGCATTTCTCTCTGTCCACTCCGGGGAAACCCTGGCCTCACTGGCAGACACGGTCAAGGCTGTCCTCAGGCCTTGGGAAGACCATTAAGCTCAGGAACCCAGAATCCTCCAGAAGAGTATTGAGTCCAAGTGCTGAGGCCACCCAGCTGGCCGTGGCCTGACCTTGGGTCTCCAGGCCCCAGGACCAGCTCTCTGCTTCGTAATCATGGCAATGTCATGGATCTCAGTTTTCCCACCTGGAAACCAAAGCATTAACTAGATGGCATTGAGGGCCCTTCCCAGCGCTCCCCGAAGTCCTGGTCTAAGTCAGGCAGTGTCTCCCCAGGTCCCTGGAAAGGATCATTTTCCTTATCTATTCAACGGAGTTGGGTTGGGGAGGATGCAGGGGAGGGCTGAAGCCAGGCCAGTGCACCCCAGTCAGCACCCACAGGTGCACAGCCATGGCGGCCCTTCCCCGCTGGGGACCAGAGATGCCCCTGACGGTCACTGTGAGCTGGGCTGGGTCTGGGGCAAAGGACACACCCCTACCAGAGGTCAGAGGTCCTGGCAGATGGCTCGTCTCATCCATACCACAGAGGGAAATAAACAGTGTGGCTTGCATTTTGAGCTTGTCTCATTGCAATGACTTTTTCTTTTTAACCACAAGGGGTTCAAAGGCTTGTTCCATATTTATCAGAAGATCTGGGTCCCCTTGTCACAGAAAGGAGGCATCTGTGGGAGCTGGGGTCTGTGTGGTGTGATCCCGGCACTGGGTCTGTCCCCACCTGAGCCTAAACAAGCAGGCACCCATAACCCCATTCTACAGCTGAGGACACAGGAGCTTGAAGAGATCAGACCAAGTGCCCACGGCCACAGAGCTAGCAAGGGGCAATGCTGGGAATTGAACCCAGCTCCAGCTAATGTGTGTCTCACCACACGGCTCTCCAGGTCCAAACCAAGGGCTTTCCACCAACCCCCTCCCCTCCTTCCTCCTGCTTCTTCACCCCAGAGACTGGCATTGGCTTTGTTTTTCAGCACCCACACGCCTTCATCTAACAAACTCTTGTTCCTGCTTCAAGACCCTATTTGACAGTCGCCCCTTCCGTGAGGTCTTCCCAAAGGCAGGTGGTTGGCTGGTGCCGTTCAGCTATCTGCCCCCTTGAAGGAAGGCCCCAGCTCCCAGGTCCTGGGGGCGGCGGGGGGGGGGGGTGGTT
>NW_027536465.1:2676798-2678766 GCF_008692635.1 Crocuta crocuta
AAGGGGGTGGTTGGTAACAACCAACAGACAAGATTGGAGGATTTGGGGCCCGGAGTTTTGCCGGGTTAAGTTTTCCGAGCGTGAAAATGCAACGTGTCCATTCTCTCCCAGCTTGAAAGCCACCCACCCCAAAAGCCGTCCACTGTGGGCTTCCTTTGCTCTTTTTGATGGACTCTGCTTCCCCCCTCCCACTCGCGCTGCTGAAATCCATCTCGCCAAGGCTGCCGCAACGCTTGGTGGCCTCCTTGTCACCAAGATCAATGGGCTTTTCAAAAGCCTTGTTTTAATAATAACTGCTCCATCCAGCCCTTAAAAGTCACCTACCCTCGACTCCTCCAGGCAACGCACGCTCTTTTGAGCACCTGCTGCGTGTCCGGACTCTGGGGACGCCAGGTGTTAGCCAGCGTCTCTGCTCTCAGAGCTTATGGTGGCTTCCAGATCTACCTCCCACCCAGCCAGCTCCAGCATCGGCCTTCATGTCCCGCTGGAAAGGAATTTGAGCCTCTGTCCCAACTCAACCATTCCCCTCCTCCCCCCCACCGTGTTCCCCATGTCAGGAAGTGCCCAAGGCAGAATCCGAGGGCACTGCTGGTCCCCGACACTCAGCCCCACATATAATCACCCCCGTGATTCTCCTGGCTCTTTTCAACTCGGTCCACTCTCTCCAGCCTCCTGTCAGTACCTTTGGACCACTGTCATCTCTCACCTGCGTTGTGACCTCAGCCAGCTGACTTTACAGCCAGTGTCCCCAGCTCTCAGCTGGCTCCGCCCATCTCTAGGCTAGATAACAGCCAGAGGGGATTTTCTAAGGCACAAAAGCCATAGGGTTACTGCTCTGCCACTTGGGGCTCTCCTTTGCCCTGAGGCAAAAGTCCAAATGCTCCAGGGAGGTTTACGAAGCCCTGGAGATGGCCTGCTCACCTCTCTCGTCTCTCCCCATCCTCCTCCTGCTCTTGACCCGCAGCCATGCGGGACCTGGGAGACCCTCCTGCCTGGAGAGCAGTCCCTGCTGGCCCCCCACTCTCCCATCTGTCCCACTGAACGCCCAACCTCCTTCAGACCTCCGTGTAGACGCCACTTCCTCCAGGAAGCCTTCCCTATCCTCGCCCTTCTCTCCCCTTTCGAGGTGAGGTGGCCTCTGCTGTCCACACAGCCACACATCCAGGGTCACATCTCGTCCCAGCCAGGCAGCTGCCTGCCTCCCGGACCCCGCTCCCCACTGGGCTCTCTCGGTTCCCTGCTGCTGCTGCTGTAACTAATTCCTACACACTTAGTGGTTTCAGCAACACGTTTATCCTCTGGAGGCCAAGTTCCCTGTGGAAGTTCTAGAGGAGAATCCGGTTCCCTGCTGCATCCCGCGGCCTGTGACCCCACCCTCCATCCTCAAAGCCAGTGGCCCAGCCCCTTCCGGTCACTCTCACCGACTCAGCTCCTCCTGCCTCCCTCATGGAGGGACCTGTGATTATATGGGGTCCACCCTCTAGGCCAGGGTGATCTCCCCTTCTCAGGATCCTTCACACGATGGTTCTGCAAAGCCCTTTGACTGTAGAAGGTAATCAAGTCACTGGTTCCAGGATTCGGATGTGCACATTGCTGGGGGCCCCTTATCCAGCCTCCGAGCTCCTCGCGGGCAGGGCAGACTCCCGTCCCCAACCCATGGCTTCCAGCCCACAGCAGCGTGGCCGGCCCATCCTAAGCGTTCCTTAAAGCTCCTGTGAGTGAGTGAGTTGGTTAAGGCACCAGGGTGCAGGGTGGGGCACGTGCACACGTGTACGTGTGTGTCACGGTTGTATGTGACTGCGTGGTGAAGCAGAAGCCTCTAACCCAGTGAAAAACCACAGCTTCCAGAAGAATATCCATCCCATGATTAAGGAACTAAAGGTGCAGGCGGCAAATCGCTGCAAAGCAGGACGTCACTGGGCATGAATCAGCCTGGAGACGGAAGGGTGGTGTGTGGGGGGGGTCCCA
>NW_027536465.1:2678897-2691267 GCF_008692635.1 Crocuta crocuta
GAGGGAGGGGGGGGGGGGGGGGGGGGTCCCACCAGGAGAAATGAACCTTCCAGAGCTGCTGGTGGCCCGGCCTCACTGCCCACAGAAGGGCTGTCCAGTCCAGCAGGTCTGAGAGGTGAGTGACCTTGCAGTGGGTGTGACAGCTGGGCGTGAGGGTCCCCTGGGAGTGCACGGTGACTCTAAAACTCATACACAGCACTTGACACAGGCCAGGTACTGCCGTAAACACTTTAATATTCTTTTTTAAAAATTTTTTAATGTTTATTATTTTTGAGAAAGAGAGAGACAGAGAGCAAGCAGGGGAGGGGCAGAGAGAGAGGGAGACACAGAATCGGAAGCAGGCTCCAGGCTTTGTGCTGACAGACGCAGGGCTCAAACCCAGAACCATGAGACCATGACCTGAGCCAAAGTCAGACACTTAACCGGCTGAGCCACCCAGGCACCCTAGCATTTTCATATTCTAACTCATTGAATCTTCTAGCAACTCCTTCCAGAGGCGTTGTTATTCCCGCTTTGCAGAGGGAAAAACTGAGGCCCACAGAGGTCAAATAATTCACCCTAGCTCTCATGGCTGCCAAGTGGCAGAATCAAGGTTTGAACTCACGCAGCCTGGACTCAGAGTCAGCTCTGAGTGGTGTGCCGTGTGCTCACCAAGCTGACATGGGCGTGGGTGGCCGTCTGGAATAGGTGCATCAGGCTTTCCTAGCCGCCGTCGGCATGGCAATGCAGAAGGAGCCAGACGGGGAAGGAGCCCAGGGTGGGAGCTACCAAAACCAGCTCAGGCCCCGGACACCCCAAGAGCCTGGCGCCACGCTCAGGGGGCAGAGCCGGGACAGGCTGCGGGGCTCCACCGGACTGACTGATACGGTTTGTGGCCTGGGTGCCGGGTCACACAAGTCAGAGGTACCAAGATGCTCCTGAGACGGTGGGAGTAACCTGAACGCTGACCAGAAGTTTGACACCCAGTAGGCAGCAAAGGCCGGGTGAGAGGCGCTCTTTGTACGGTTGCAAAACCGTACTTACTGCCCGAGGGCTGTGCAGGGTCACCGCGCTGAGCCTCAGGGCCCCCCAGTGGGCCCCAAAACCTCACACGCCTTCATGGTTTAGTTGCGGCCTGGGATCAGAGTCTTTTAAAAAATTTTTTAAAGTTTTCTTTTTTATTTTTTGAGAAAGAGAGAGAGAGAGACAGAGACAGAGTGTGAGCTGGGGAGGGGCAGAGAGAGGGAGACACAGAATCCGAAGCAGGCTCCAGGCTCTGAGCTGTCAGCACAGAGCCTGACGCGAGGCTCAAACCCATGAATGATGAGATCATGATCTGAGCCGAAGTTCAAAGTTGGGCGCTTAGCCGGCTGAGCCACCCACATGCCCTGGGATCAGTCTTTTTAAAGAGTCCTTATCTTTTAGAGATAGATACAACCCTGTTTACAAATACAGCTGTGGGATGCTGGGATATCGCTTCCCCACGGAGGTGGGGGAAGATGGCCAAGGTCAGCCATGTTTATTTGGGGGGGTGGTGGGCAGAGAGAGGGAGAGAAAGAATCCCAAGCAGATTCCACACTGTCAGTACACGGCCCAGTCAGGGGCTCGAACCCAGGAACCATGAGATCATGACCTGAGCTGAAATCAAGAGTCAGACACTTAACCGACTGAGCCCCCCAGGCCCCCAGAAAGATACTTTTTTTAAAGGCTCCACCATGACTCTATGAAGACTTACAATCTTCTTTACCCCATCTGTCCCACACTGTAACCATTATGTTGTCAACGTTTGATTTGCAGCTGTAAAGAGGGTGCAAAGATTCCTATCTGCCTGGGTTGATGGAATGGGGAAGATGTTGATGGCTCTTAACTGCTGGGCGTGAAGCAGAAGGCGGGGCCGGGAGGGAAAAGATCCAAGGTCTAATGTTATAAAGATGTTGTGATCTTCTGCTGCCATCTCCGTGGGGCTCAGGTGGATCCAGAGAGCAAGGCATGGCCGGAAGCTTCGAGTGGAGGTCCCAGGGCCAGGTGAGTGGTCCCCCACAGCAGGGATAAGGAGGGGAGTGTCTTCAGTCAGATGCTATAAAAGCAGAGCCTGAGACAAGGATTTTGTGCGGCTGGTTTATGAGGGAGTGCTCTCCGGAGAAGAGCAAAAAGCCGGACGGGCAGGTGAAGCAACTCAAGGACAGATGTGGTTTCAGCGGACCGCTAGCTTCAGCCTGATCCCGTGTCAGGGAGCACAGGCTTAGTCCCACCCTGAGGCATGGGGGCTGTCCTCTCATACCGCCCCCATGCCGGTCCGTCATTGGCTGCAGTTTGGGGGAGCAGTTAGGAGCCTTTAGTACCAGCGATTATAGCAGTTGGCAATGAGTGCCCCACCCCCCAGTAAATGGGAAGCAAGGGCAGCAACAACATCCACCCCAAGGGGGGACTCACTGCCTAGAACCCATTTGCCTCCAATCACTGACCATCAGGGCTGGGAGGGGCCGCAGCCATTTCCGTTCCAATCCCAGAAACCCACACAGTGTGTGTACACACACACACACACACACACACACACACACACACACACACTGAGGAGAAAACCCGAGCCCCAAAGAGGGGAAAGGACTGGCCCCAGAGCAGGCAGGGCCAGTACGAGAATCCAGGCCTCCATTTCCTGCTGGCCCCTGGGCGCCTTGCTGGCGCCCCCTCCCCGCCCCCCGTACCCCAGCACGCTGTCCGGAAGCACTAGGGGACGCAGCTCTGGCGCACCCACAGCTGCTTTCTAACCGACAGCCACGAAATCCGACCCTCTACCGACGGCCCCCAGATGCCCACAGGCCCCTCTGTCACACGGCGTGACTCAGTATCTCTCAACTCCTGCCTTTCTCTGCTTGACACATGTGCGCACACACACACGCATGTATATACACACATGCCCACACATACGAATGTGCATACAGGTGCCTGCACACAAACACACACATGCACACATATACATGTTCACATACACGCATATGCACACATATGCGTGCACATGCACACACACATATGCATACATATACACACATGCGCAAACATACGCATGTGCACAGAGTGTGTGCACCCAAATACACGTGTGCACATACACATGTGTGCGCACATATACACACTCCCACATATGCACATGTGCATACACACATATGAATAATATACACATGTGCACATGGGTGCCTGCACACAAATACACACATGCCCGAGCACCTACATGCACCCATATACACACGTGCACATACACATATGTGCACACACATATGCATGTGCATACACATATACACATGCACATGTGTGTGTTTGGGTGCATACACATATGAATGCACTCCTATATGCACATGTGCACACATGCACACATATACACGTGTGCACATATGCACACATGCGTATACATGCATGTACACATATACGCACACGCACACATGTGCACACGGGGCATGCACACATATACACACGTGCCCACACATATTCTGGCACACATATGCACATGTGCGCACACGTGCTCACACATATACATGTGTGCACACATGCATGCGCAAACATGCACGTGCACACACATGAACACATGCACATATGCATGCTCACGTGCATATATACATGTGTACCCACACATATACCCACGTGTTCGCACATGCACATGGGCACATATACACCCATGCACACACATGTATATGCACATACATACACACACACATGCCTCACACACACCCCTGTCCTCCAGGCCTCCCCAGCACAGACTGATTGGGGCCGCGGGTTTCTGTCTGCTCCACCACAGACCTCCTGTGGTCAGCTCTCACCCACGGTTCCTCGGTCCCTGTGGTGTTCAGCTCACACTCCACGGATGAATCTGAGACCACCAGTTCAGTCCACCCGGAAGTACTCTTCTTCCCTCGCCACACCTTCCCCCTACCCCAGGAGCTCTCACGCCCCTGCCCCGTGACCAAGCCCCAGCATGAGGACAAGATGGGTCAAGTCTCCACAGAGAAATGGACGGGGACCAAGTGGAGCCTGGGTGGTGAGACTGCAGGCATGTGTCAGGCTGACGTTTACTGAGTGTTGCTACATTGCAGACGTTACCCCTTTTAATCCTTACAACACCCCACCCCCCAGGCCCAGGAGAGGCACTGGCACCCCACCCCAGTGCCTGTGACAAGGAGATAGCGAGATGAGTGAGATGTCATCAACCCGCCCAAGGTCCAGGCTCCCGGGAACAGGGCCAGGATCTGACCCAGACTTGCCCCTGTCCAGCGGTCATGATGGGGTCCACTCTGCTGGGGGGTGGGGGGAACTTGGGCCCTGTCGGCCCTGCCCTCCAGGAACTGAAGGAACAAAGGGAACCTGGGCCCTGGCTGGTTTCCCTGGAGACGCCGGGCTGGCTGGGCCTCAGCTGCCTGCGGGACAGGGGAGGAGCCAAGGCCATTGCCCCTTGGGTCTCTGGCTGCCCCCCACCCCCACCACAGTCAGCCCGTCTCCACCCAAGCAGCTCTGTACCAGGTCCTGGAGGAGCGGGACAGGGGTGAGGAGGGGTGGAGGGCCATAGCGTGCAAGCCCTCTAAGGGCTCGTAGTCCATGCCCTGCTTGGAAAGTGGGAAGCTCACAGCAGACAGTCCCTCTGGTTCCCCAAGTCCCGCCCTCAGCACCCCTCCCTCCTGGTGGCAGGCTATCCCTGCAGCGGCCCCCTGTCCCATGGGAGAGTCCTTTGAAGTTGGAAGTGATGCCTAGAGATGGCGGTCCAACCCCCACCCCCACCACACACGATGTGCACAGAAGGCCAAAGGAGGGCAAAGAAGGCCAAAAACCCCTAGAAACCAAATGTTTGCTTGTTTAAGGCCACTTTGCCCAAAAGCGTTGCCCACAGAACAACCGTAGAGTCGACGGACTATGAGAAAAAAGCTGCCACAACCAATTCAGTGTGGGGAATGCCCTTAGCGTTAAAATAGATGCTCCCTGGCAAGAATTCTCAGGGCCATCGCTATGCCGAAGAGGGCGAAGTTGGCATCCAGGATTTCCCATAATATCCCTTCGGCTCCTTATCCGTCAGGATCCATGGTCCATGGAATATGCTCTGAGAAGGGATACCCTTCTCGAACACAACCCCTGAGGGCATATCTGAACCCGTCCTGCGGCCACATTCTGGAAAGCGAGAGCCCAGGTACGAGGCCCATCTCCAGGGACTGAGTTCTCATGATCTCCCCGGACAACCCAGTCCGGCCAAGACCCCTCTGCCAACAAGTTTCCCTTCTTTCGTGCTCCTCAGTCGTGTCCAGGCTCAGATCCGAGCTCCGTCTTCCCCAGTGCACCAGAGAAGTCTAGTTGCGACCCGTGGCTAACTGGATAGGTCTCTGCCACCAGCTGCGCCCCCCCCCCAAAACTGATCCAGCCGACTATGTCAGAGGGACCCTGTAGGAAATGCCCGGAATCGAGAGAACAAATTCCCGAGTGTAGGTGGGCCAGGCCCCCCCAAAAGTGTCATGCATCAGTGTGTCTCTGGGCTCAGCTGCTGGAAACACCCCACCCCCACCCTCCCCGCTAATTCGGGACCGTAACTCCCGGCCAATGGAGACATTTGTCAGAGGGCCCAGCCTGGGCTGAACAGTGGTGTCGGACCACACACAGTCCCAAATCTCAGGCGCTTTCTTGCTGCGTGACTCCGGCCAAGGCCTTGGACATCCCTGAGATTCCATTTCTTCGTTTACAGAATGGAGCCGACTTCCCAGGGACTGAGGGACTAGTCACAGAGCCTAGCTGTCAGCCTAGCACAGAGCCAGTGCTCCCCAACCCTGGGGTCCTGTCTGGCCCTTTGGCCCTTGGACACTGTCCTTCTCTTTCCTCCCTGTCTGGAACTGAGCGATCCAGGACACTTGTCCTTCCCAGGCTCCCCAAAGCTCTTTCCACCTCCTGCTTTCCCCACCCCCACGGCAGGAAGACTGCAAACATGGGGGTGCTCATGGGGCGCCTGAGTGGCTCAGTCGGTTGGGCATCCGACTTCAACTCAGGTCATGAGCTCACAGTTCATGAGTTCAAGCCCCTCATCGGACTCTGTGCTGACACTTTGGAGCCTGGAGCCTGCTTCAGATTCTGTGTCTCCCTCTCTCTCTGCCCGCCCCCCTCATGCTGTCTTTCTCTGTCTCAAAAATAAACATTTAAAAAAATGGGGGTGCTCAAACAGGATCTCTGAGCTCATGCAGCTGGAATTAAAATTGAGAATTAAAATGGAAGGGAATGCACCCCTTTCTTTGTACCAGAAAGAGTAAGAACAGCCCACTTACGCTGCTCCTGAGCCCCATCCCTGAGGAGAACCGTCTCCTGCCTTGATTTCCATAAACAGACTCCCCTCCCCTCCCAACCCCACCTCACTCTCGTTCTCCTGGGAAAGACCAGCCTTTGTCACCGAGTCACCAGGCAGCCCCCAAGCCCTATGCACCCCAGCATCCATCACCAGCATGGTGACCAGGCCCCTCAGCCCCTCAGCAAGTGGTGCTTTCAGTCCCCTGCAAGGTTTTCTCTCAGCCTCTTTCTCACGCCTGTTAAAACATCCAGGACGTTTCCTTTTGCTCCCTGAGACAACAGTGCATGAAGGAGTTAAGCCCACACACTTGGGAGCCAGTCTGCAGAGTCCAGTCATTTCCTGACTGTGTGACCTTGGGCAAGTGGCTTAACCTCTCTGAGCCTGTCTGCAAAATGGAAGCAAGCACATAATTTACCCCCAGATAATGCATGTAAAATGCTTACCCAATGCCAAGAATAGACAAAATGTTTGTCAATGTTGACTCATTGTTAAATATTGACTTCCTGGCTCAGTGTTGGCTTATGGAAGGTTCTCGGCAGAGACTTCCCCTCCATCCTCTTTCCCGTCAGGAGGAACCATCATTGCCAGTTCGGGGGTCTTCTGTGTCACGATGGCTGGCATGTTTGACCCTTTCTTCTACCCCAGAAGGAGCGGTGACCCTGCAATGCCACAGGGGCTATAAGTGGCCATGCCTCCCCGTCCCCAGAAGCCAGGCTGTCCTAGGCCAAACCAAGCTCAGGGGTTACTGAGCAGGGCAGACTGTTCTGTAAGGCCCTGGCTCAGAGAGCAGAGGTGACGGTCACTGACTCGCACCAGACATAAGCCTCAGAAATGAGATGGGTTCTGACCCAGCCTCCCTCTGTCGTCTGCAGCCAAGGTCGTTGGCCCAAGTCCTGGAAGCAGAAGCCTACAGATCAGCCAGCAGGATTCCCGGACCGGAATTGAGGGGGGTCCCGCCGCAGCAGGCCCTCAGCCCAGCCCAGCCGGTCCAGAGATACCTGCCCCAGCAGCTGAGCCCACCCGGCTTCCTGCCTCCCAACTGGCACCAGGAGCCCAGGAAGAGCAGCAGCCTTCTCAAGGAGCTGGGCGTGAGTACCCACTTCCTGGGGCCCTGGGGGTGGGGGAGGGGGACACTGGGGAGCCTGGAGGAGGGAGGGAGATGAGAGAGCCTCCAGCTGCCCTGCTCGAATTGAAAACCCTCCCGAGGGGTGGGAGAGGCTGTCTACACCTGTCTACACCCGCACCAACACTGGCTCAGTGTCACTCACAGGAAGTCATCAACAGAAGTCTCTCCTGCTTCCCTTCTCTTCCCTCCCCATCCCGCACCCCACCCCCGGGAGGGACAATTACTTGATTCCCGGCTGCCTTTCCGAGGAGCCAGTCCTTCCCCGTAGACCCACCAGGATCCCTTAGAAGGTGGGAAGCAGACTGGGATCCACTAGCTGGCGCAGGTCACCGACAGGTGCCCCAGTGGTGGCTCCCTGTTCCCTCCGGCCCCCCAGGCCCTCCATGTTGTCAACGCCCTGCTGCACGTGTTCTTTGGGAGTTACTTGGTGACTGCTGTCGAGAGTCTTCACCTGGTGGTGCTGAAGTCTTGGTACCCATTCTGGGGGGCTGCCCCTGTAAGTAGGCGCCAAAACACGGGCTGGATGCGGGGTCTGCGGGCAGGCCTGGGGAGACCCTGGCCTTTGGGACCGGATGTAGGGTGGGTCAGAATGAGCTACTAGGAGGGAAGCAGCTGCCAGCTCCTTTCTCCAGGCTCCCTGCCTCTGCTTCCGTTCTCTCAGTCCCTCCCTGGAGGCCCCGTCAGGCCTGCATCTCAGGGGAGCACCCCCAGGCTCTCTGCAGACTCCCCTAACCCAACACGTGCATCCATCAAGGGGAGGGCGAGCATGAGCAGGGGGCGCCTTCCCCGGGCTTCCGGGCAGCCAGGCTGCCTGTGGACCCAGCGACCATCCCTGGTGCCCACGGCTCTGTCAGGGTGTGAGAGTGTGGATGGCGCGGCTCATGTCCTCCCAAGGCCAGCGGCCAGGATGGGAGATGAGGGAAGACGGGCACACGCTGGGTCCCGGCAGCTCCCCACAGCATCCTCCCCACCCCTGGGCCCCCAGGAGCCCTGCACACAGGCTGAGTCCCAGCGCCACGGAGCCCTCTCGGCCAGGCGTCCTGACCCCCGACTGTCACGTCGGTCCACTGTCCCCGGCTCTGAGCGTTCAGCGCTCGGTGATGGGACTGTCTCCCCACGCAGCGCCGATTCCTCCCTGTGGTCCCAGTGACCGGCACACAGTAGGCACTCAGCAAAGCGTTGAAGGAATACTTGCAGAAGGCGACCAGGGACCTCAGAATGAAGAGCTGAGAACTTCCACACGGCAGGATTCGGGAAAGGAGAAAGGGTCAGGGTGGATAGCGCAGCTGATCCCAAAGGAACAGTTGGGGCCAGAAAACTGGGGGCCTTGGGAGGCGCCGGGGGGGGGGGACATCTGGGCACTGGGCACAGCTGCATCCCAGGTGTGGGGCCTTGAGTGCACACGGAAGACCAGCATGGCCGGAGCAGCCCCGGGAGGGGCCACATGGCGGCCAGGGGGAGCTCCTTCGCCTCGGCCACCAGCCGGCCACCAGAGCTCGGCTTTCTCAGAGAGTAGCCAGAAGAGAGCGAATCTGTGGGTTTCGGGGAAGCCTGACCTCTCTTGTGACTGTTTCAAATCTGGCCTGCAGTTCCTCATTTCAGGGATCTTGGTGATCACGATGGAGATGGTTTCGAAGACTTATCTGGTAAGTGGGAGCGCTGAGGTCACTCCCTCCCGTGCCAGGCCCCGCCCAGCTTTGCCAAGGGCGTCCGTGTGTGGTACAGACTCGGGAGGCCGTTCTCCGGGATGTGCTGGGAGCACGCACGAGGGTCCCCGAGGCCTGCCCCTCCCCCACTGCCCTTCCTCCGCCCCAGTTCCATCCTCATGTCCGGCCTGTCTGGCCTCATGTCTGCCCAAGCCAGTGCCCGCAGTGCAAGTCTGATCCCTCCCCTCCTCGGCGCCCGGCTGCCCCCGCTGGCCCCCCGTATGAGCAAGTCCGTGTGGCCGGCAGGCCCCGGGCCGCTTTCCACCTGCTTCTCACCTCCCAGAGACACGACCAGCCAGACACGGCTCGGTCCTCCTCTGCTCTGTGCTTTCCGCGGAGAACCTCGCCCGCTCCCGCTGCGCATTCTCGCCCCGCCTTGACTTACCCCTGATCGTTCCTCAAAACTCAGCATCCGCGCCCCATCCTCCTGGTAGTCGTCCCCGACCCGCTATGGCTGCCCTCTGCGTCCCCACAGCTTGATGGACTGACCCGTCCCCGCATCTCTCTCCAGTACACTAAGCTGTGGGGGCAGTGGGCGTCTGAGCACCTTCTTAGCACAGCCTGGGGCGCCCCGGGGGGGCCCAGAGTAGACACACCGATGCGAGACTGGCCAAGTGGACTGACGTTGGTGACAGACGGACCATCCCTACCCCCTCCTACCTCATGGCCTCCACCCTCTGCCCCACAAGCCCTGGGGCCACCCCCACCTTAGAGCCGCTCAGGCTGGGCTGGGCTGTGGCTACGCCCTGCCTTCTCAGGAGGCAGAGAGCACAGGGCGGTGTGGTGCCATTTGCCCGCAGGGACAGGGGATGCGTGGCAAAGGCCCGCCATTCCTCCAGGGCTGAGCCCCTTTCGGAGCCGGAAGCCTCCCCCTTCCTACGCCTGAGCGTAGGGAGGCTCCATGGCAGGGACGCCCATTGTGGGACAGGCTGGAGTTTCCCTGTGTTCACACTCTGTCCATCACCAGGGTTTGTTCTTGATCGGAGGCTCTTGGAATCACCCAAGACGGTGATGAATGGGGGCATTTCAGGGACCGTGACAGGTGGGGAAGGAGGCAGACCCAGAGTGAGTGAGCACAGGGCACCTCCGAGGCTCCTCATGCTCTAGCCTATGGAGAGGGGTTGGGTGAGGGGCCATTTGGACGTCCAGTCCCTGACCAGGCGACATATGTGATGCCAGGATGATGAAGACCAGCTCTGAGAGAGGGAGACAGCGCTGGGAACATCCTTCTTCAGCACAACATCTGTGGACGGGGTCCGCCAGTCCTGTCCCGCAGAAGGTGAATGCCGCCTGGGGCCCCCCGGTGGTCAGCTGTCTCAGAAAGTCATGTTTAAATGAGGAGCCTCAGGTCCAGAGACAGGCAGAGTCTTTCCTGAGGCCACAGAGCAAGCGCCTGGCAGGCCTCGACACAGTCCAGATCTGGGACTCTAACTTTTGGACATTGGTTGTGACTTTTGCTTGTAGAAGATACTTTGCCTGATGGCCCACGGCGTCAGCTTCTTCTGCGTGTTGGCGGGCCTCTTTGTCATCGCCAAAGACCTCTTCCTGGAGAGTCCATTTGATTTCCCGATCTGGACACCGTACCCCAACAGCACAGTGAGTGCCCCGTTCCCGAGGGCCCCCTGTGTCCCTGGGGGTGCTGCCTTGGGCTTGGCCAGGAGGAGGCGTCTGGCTCTTGGGAAACCTTCCTGAGCCCAGGCACTGCAGCTGAAGCCCTCAGCCAGTCCGTCCCCACCCTGGCCCTCCCAAGGCCGGGTGCAAAGAGGGGTGCCGGCTTCTCACTGGTCAGCATCAGGGAGCCACGTGAGGCCTCGGGTCCCTGAGTCCAAGCCCACTTTTCAGATAGAGCAACCGAGGCCCAGAGGGGAGAGGGACCCATGTGAGGTTGAGCAGCAGCTAGGCAGCAAATTCAGGACCATGTTCTAGAACGGCCAGTTCCCTGGTCAAGGCTCTATAAATAGCATAGCCCCGGTGACCCCACTATGGGGGAGCCTCACAGCAGCCTTGCAGAACAGGCCGAGTCTACTTCATTACCCCATTTTAGGGGAGTGAACACTGAGGTCCAGAGAGGCTAAATTAGTAGACCAAGGCCACACAGCAAGTATCAGGGGTGCAGTGAGGATTCAAAACCAGGCCTACAACTCCGAGCCCAGGGCCCTTTCAGCGCAGCGTGGGGCCCCTGAAGCAGAGGTGGGCCAGACACCCCACGTGGTGGCTGCTGGCCTCTGGGCCAGGTTCGTGAAGATGGTGGTTGGCTATTCCTTATTGAGCTCCCCCATGCACACACACGTGCAGGTACACCGGCAGGCCTACACACACACACACACACACACACACACACACACACACACACTGTCCAAATGCTCATGCTCTATGAGATGTGGTCCTAAGCCCAGCTCCTCCCCAGCAATAAAAAAACGCTCCTTCTCTCTGAGCCTCAGTGTCCCCATCTAAGTGGGGGACACTATGAGATGGCACTGAAGGCCACCTGCAGTTCCACCAGAGAACCCACAAGATTCTCCAGCCCTTCAACATCTGGCAAGTACTCACCGAGGACCCATGGGTGCCAGGAGGTGGGCGTAGAACATCGACTAAGAGGTGCCCAGTCCCAGCCCCGCAGAGCCCCACCAGGCCCTCCCCAGGCACACCTGGCAGCTGAAGCTCTTTGCTGCCCCCTGTTGGCTGGGTCTGACACACCTGCGCCCGCACAAGGGGCGCAGATACCCAGAGGCCCCTCCCTGTCTTCCTCCCTTCCCCACCCCCTCCAGGTCTACATCCAGAGGCTGGAGCTAGCTCTGCTCTGTTTCACCTTCCTGGAATTCTTCCTGCTGAGCTCCACAGCCATCACAGTCTGCAGGGAGGGCCACCGGTCTGCAGAGGTGAGGCCCTGGGGGACCGCAAGCCCTCCAGAGACAGGTGGGGACATGAGGCTGGGGGGGTGGGGCAGGGAGGGGTGTGGCTGAGCATGTGCTCAGTGGGGCCACAGACAGAGGTGAGGCCACAATCCAGCCAGGGAGACAAGGCAGCGGGGAACAAGACCATTCGAGGTGAAAATTGCAGAGTCACCAAGGAGAAAAGGCCTGCGGGCCATGGAGCTGTCACAGGGAGATGGCATGAGCCGGCAGGATTCCGACTTGCAGGCAGGGTGCAAGAAGGGACCTCCAGCAGAGACAATGTCATGGACACTGGCTTGGGGCCAGGACAGGGGAGGCCAGGAGAGCTATAGCACGTTCTGGGGTTTGGCTGTGGAGGGAGTAA
>NW_027536465.1:2691323-2698975 GCF_008692635.1 Crocuta crocuta
ACAATACTTAGAATTTCAGGCTACAGGCACTTCTACTGTTGAGCACTTTAGAAAAACATAACTTGAAGCTTAAAAAAAAGCAACCAAAAAACCCATAACTTGATTTAGCTTAATCTTCTCAACAGCCCTTGGAAGTAGGTACTTACCTTCCCATTCTAAAGATAAATAAACTGAGGCCTAGAGAGGTTCCTTCACTTCCTAAAGTCAATCAGCCCATAAGGACATCCAGGATTCAGTCCGAGGTGGGTCCACCCCACAGCCAAGCCCTGGCCCACCTGGGGGTCAGCAGAACGGCAGCCTGGGCCCAGATACATTCTAGAACAGACTAGCTTCTCCCCACGCCAGTGACCCTGTCCCTGACCAGAAGTGATTTTTTCTAGGTTCATTTCTTTAAAGGAAAAAAGTTCGCACTGTAATCTGAACTTTCGAACACTAAAAGCACACGATCCCCGCCATCCTGCGAGTTGAAGGCTCCGATCTTTCCACATTTGTGCCATCCACTTATGGGGTTTTCACCGGGCACAGATAGCAGTATGTGGCCCTGAGCTTTATCGGGCCCCACGCTGGTTGTCCTAGTTACTGCCCAGTTGTCTGGCAGGAAATCTTTTCGTTAAGACGTCAGAGAGCCAGAGGGGCCTGGAGTCCCTGAGACCAACGTTGAGGCCCCTCCGCGGCTGCAGAATCCACAGTAACTGCTCCCAGATACCAGCATCTGCGAGTGCCGGGCGCTGTACTGAACGCTGCGTTGCCCATCACCGTGGCAACAAATTATCACTAATTCTACTTTCCCATGTTGAAGAGGAAGAATGAGGCCCAGCAGAGTTAAGTGACTCCCCACTGTCACACAAGCAGTGAGTGGCCAAGCCGAGCCTCCCTCAAACACCTCCATGCCCTCCTCTGCCTGAGATAATGGTACCAGGCACAGGCTTGGCAGGACCATCGTCACAAACAAGTGGTGGGGACAGGGCAGCAGTCACCGGGGACACTGTCAGCACAGCCCCTGGAATGTGTTCTGGCCAGGAGGGACCCTGGCAAATCAGCTGGCCCGGCCCCCTCCTCGAGAACAGGGAGGGGGAGAGAGGCACACACTGGCCTTCTGGAAGTCCCTCCATCTCTCGAGCTCAGTTTCCCTATCTTTGCGGGAACCTCAAGACTTCCCGTGGGTAAGGGCTTTGTGAGTGGCCACTCACTCCACGAACGTCAGCAGCAGGGACGGCGGCTTCTCTTGCAGGAAGATGACTTGTCCCTTGTTCCGGACACATCGTTGGGGTTCAGGGGGCCATCGATGAGTCCTCCACCATCCTACCAGGACGTGACTCTGGGTGCCATGTAAGACAAGCCAAAGCAGAGGTGAGGAGGTCCTGGGCTTCCCCAAACTGTCAGGATTCACCCCACCCAGTCCCTTCTCCCTGCACAGTTCCGAGGAGGCAGTTGCCAGAAGGGGACAAACGGTGCTATTGGTGGAAACACCTGCCCCGTGCTGGTGGCCGAGGTCGAGGCGGCCCCCATCCCTGGACGCACAGGAGGGACCTTCGGGCCCCACCCCTCCCCCGTAACACTTCAGCTCCTCAGCTGGACCAGAGCACGGCCAGGCACTACCCACCCAGGAACAGACCCCGGCCCCCATCCACCCTTCTACCCTCCCTGTCCGCCATCCTCCAGTCCATGGTGGGCACACGGGGAGCTCGTCCATGTGGGGCTGTGGGGTGAGTCACAGAAGG
Organism: Crocuta crocuta; assembly: GCF_008692635.1. Lineage (NCBI taxonomy): Eukaryota > Metazoa > Chordata > Mammalia > Carnivora > Hyaenidae > Crocuta > Crocuta crocuta. The sequence continues at coordinate 2,693,045 of NW_027536465.1, forward strand.
GAGCCTCAGAGCTCAGGAAGGCGTGGCCTTCAGACTCAACCTCCCGAAAGATCTCTGGGGGAGTGTGTGTCAGAATCCCTGGATTGGGGGTGGGGCAGGCGGGGCGCTGAGTCAGACAGACTCTGGGACCAGTTCTTCCCCACACACTGTTAACGCATCTCTCTGACTCCCTGGGCCTCAGTGTCCCCATCTGTACCATGAGGGGCAGGTAGGTGAAGGGATCTGGGGCCTCGCAGCTGGAAAGCTGGGAGATAGGAGTCAAGTTCTGGGTTCCAGTTGTGATATCCAAGGCTCCAGGTCCACACCGGCCTGCCCCGCTGAGCAAGACAGGTGAGGGAGAGCCGCCTTCTCCTTCCCTGAATAGTCTTCCCAGGACAGTCCGTGGCTTCTGTGATTTCAGACTGTATTCTATTCCCCTCGTGTTTCCATAAATTGATTTTTTTTTGCTCGCAATGTATTATTTGAGAGGGTTACTTTGTATCAGCAACAAACAGGAAGCCAGTATCTTTCCATAAAAAGAGGCAAAGCACAAAAGTAATGGAAACACTGTGAAAAGAAACGACACTAACTTGCCACCCCACCCCTGCGATCTCAGCTACCGCTTCTCTGCCTCTTGCTCACTCTGCTCCAGCCACCCTGGCCTCCTCGAGGCTCCACTGACACAGCGGGCACACCCTTGCCGCTGAGCCACCTCCTTGCCCTTCCTCCGCCTGGACTCTCTTCCTTGGAGAATCACGACACTCGCTCTGCCCAAGACAGATTGGGCTTCTTCTTTTTTTTTTTTTTTTAATGTTTATTTCTAGGAGACAGAGAGAGAGACAGCGTGAGCAGGGGAGGGTCAGAGTGAGAGGGAGTCACAGACTCTGAAACAGTCTCCAGGCTCCGAGCTGGCAGTCAGCACAGAGCCCGACGCGGGGCTCGAACCCACGAACCGCGAGATCATGACCTAAGCGAAAGTCGGACGCTTAACCGACTAAGCCACCCAGGCGCCCCGAGAGATTGGGCTTCTGACTCTGGGCCACGGCTCATGTCATTTGCGCCTCCCACCGATCTGTGATGTAGGTTCTGTTGCGATCCCCGTCTCACGCAGGCTCAGAGATGTTAAGCAAGCTTCCCCAAGGCACCCAGCAGGTAAGCCGCGCAGCCTGGCTTTGGCCAAGCACTCTGGCTCCACACTGATGGGCTGCCTGCTGACAGCGCCCACACGTGGCTACAGGGTGGCCTCTGCTCTCCAGGAGCTCTCCTCTCACTGGTCAGATGAGACTCGCCCGTACGACAGCCACCACACTGTCCACACAGCAAAGTCAGCCCTCAAAGTCCACAGGAACCCCGTCTTCCCAGATGGGCCATTTGCAGCTGCCGAGGATAGTAGTCCTGCAAAACCCCAGTGTGTAGAGATGCCCTTGGGATCCCCAGGCCTTGCAACTATTCCTGGGGTTCAAGGTTATTTGAATTCCGTCATCACTTCCCTTGTTGCCACGCCTGGCTGTCACCTCTGGGTTCAGTTACTGACTGGCCTGAAGCCTCTTATCTCTGTTTCTGTTCCGCTGCTTCTGTGGGTTACAGCTGGCTTTGGGGCAGAATGTCAAGTGGAAGTCCCTGGGCTTGGATGAGCATCGAGAGCCCAAAGCCATGCAGATGTCTAGGACAAATGCTTAGGACAAAGAGCCTGAAGGAATGAAACTTAAGGCTTGGCCATCTGGAGACCCTGAGCGCAAATTCCAGCTCGGGCGGTAACTTACTCTGTGACCTTGACCCAGACCCAGCCCCTCACGGGGCGTCAGTTTCCTCATCTGTAAAATGGGAGGTTGTACTAGATTGGTGGTATGCTTTGATCATCAATCAATGAAAAAGGTAGTACAGTGATTAAACTGGAGTGTCAAGTTTGCACACTTCCTCTTTCTCCATCTGTATCGTCTCGTGCATGCGCGTCCACACATATGCACACTTACATCTCCGTGTAAGCTTTTATATTGAACCATCTGAAAGTAAGTTGCAGACACCATGACCCTCCGTCCCTAAATTCTTCCCCCTGCATTTTTTCCTAAGAATGTGAGCATGCTGCATAATCACAATAGTATAATCACACTAAGAAAATTAAAAATAGTTCCAGAGTGGGGCACCTGGGTGGCTCAGTCAGTTGAGCATCCGACTTCAGCTCAGGTCATGATCTCACAGTTCATGGGTTCAAGCCCGACAATGGGCTCTCTGCTGTCAGCACAGAGCCTGCTTCAGACCCTCTGTGTCCCTCTGCCCCTCCCCCTCTCAAAAATAAATAAACTTTTTTTTTTTTTTTTTTACTGCTACCCTGTCCATATTTGAATTTCTCCCAAGGTACCAAAAATGTCCCGTATTGTACTTTAGGTTAAACCTGGACTCAGTCAAGTTCATGTATTTTATTTGTCACATCACTTTGTTATCTTTTCATCTAGAACAACCCTCTCACCTTTTCCTCACATTTTTAAAAGAACGGCTATCTGCAGAGCATCTGTTTGTTTCCTCACAGTGTCCTTCCCTTACCTCCCAGCTTCATCTTTCTTGTCACCTGGCAGTGACCTGGAGGCCTGGGTCGATGCAGGGTGAACGGTGACCACTGGGGAGAGCTCCCCAGGGGCGGCGCGGCGCCTTCTCACCGGTCATGTCTCCAACTCGGGGACCTGCTTGTCCCTCAGTGAGTAATCCCAGGCTTGGGGGTCGCTGTCATAGCTCGCCACTGCCACTGTCATTTTTTATACCTGCTTTTCCTACAGAGTTGTTGTCGTTAAGAAAACCAACAGCTCACATCACTTATCAAAGAGGAAAATGTCTAAATGGGCCTTTCTGTAACAGCTGAATGTCTAGTGTACAGAACTCTCAAATGTCGTAAACACTAAGTTGACAGTCCTATAGTGAATACAGTGATGTAAACTCATGTTCTTTCTTCTTAAAAGTTTCTTTATTATCGTAGGCCACGTGTAAAGGAAGAGTAACTGGAAATGGTCCTGAGGCTTATATGATTACCAACCCCAGAAAGGGATTCATGAGCCAAGGGGCCAGGGGACGGTGGCGTCGATGCCCCTGAGGTCATCGGCGAGTTCTAGAACTTTAGGTTTCTGCGACAATGAGCAAATAGAAAAGGTGTCACGGTCCACAGCCAGCCTCAAGATGCAGCTGCTTAGAGATGTCAGCTCAATGGCCTTGGGGTGCTCTGTCCCCTGGGTCCCCACAGGGTGTGAGGCCTTTCCATCCCCAGTGAGGACACCGCTGACTACCCCTGAGCCTGGGGGACCATGCGTGTCCTGGTCAGGGCAGAGGAGGGTGCAATGCTAGGGGGGACAGAAAGCTCACTGGACTAAGAACTTCCTGTACCACTCACTCATCGTGGAAACGAGCCTCCATTTTCTCATCTGTAGAATGGGAATGGTCGTTCCTTCCCCATGGAATGGTAGTGAGGGTCAGAGAAGACTGTGGTTGTGGTTGACTGTGGTACCAACTTTGTGTTCCCTGAAATGTGAGACCCGGTCGGGGACGGTGTGGGATCCAAGAACATGGTGATAACATCAGTGCACGTGTGGAGGGAGGAATTTCCTTTTCAATCTCCTTCAATCTCTTGGATTTCTTTAAATAGAAAGTCTCCATTTGGGACTGCTGTATCTTTAACGCCTGTCTAACACCAGCGAACGTCCCTTCACGGGGAGACAGCAGACCTCGGGCAGTGAGCATGGCCTCAGCCAGAACTTAACCACGTGGGTCCGTTTTCCCGGGGTTTACTTTTATGGCTGTCTTCTACTGACAGCAAGTGACACTGGGTTCCCAGTTATGGCCCTGATTCAGTGTGTTCTTCCAGGACACGTATTTAAGTCAAAACAAAGCAATGATGGGTCCAGGTTCCTTGAGGGAGGAGACGAAAATGCTCTAAAACTGTAGTGATTGTGGCACAACTCTGTGCATGTGCTAAACATCATTGAATTGAGGAAAAAATTATAAAAAGAAAGTCCACTTAAAGAAGCCCATTGAATAATGGTCCAAGACACAGATGGATCCATAAATATTGCGAAGGTAGAGCTTGAATGACTGAAGTCTGGGAAGCAAGGAAAGTAGACCTGCTCACCCCACCCTGTTTACAGGAAGGAAGCGGGTTTGCACTCTGTGGTTGGGTTGAGACACTCACTTGGACCCTTGAACCTGATTTGACCTCCTAGCCTTATGGAACTTTTCTTCTTCCATGGGAGATTCTTCATGGGTGATCTCACTAACCCCTCGTGTGGCAGATGGAGGAAACTGAGGCCCAAGTGACTCAGCAGGCCCTAGACTAAGATGAGGCTGGAGCCCGAGTCTGCGGCCCTTGCCCCACTGCCCGTGACATGCCCCCACCCCACCTTCCCTGGGAGTCTAGGGAATGAGGCCAGCAGCTGTCTGCATCCAGCCCCAAGTTCCTGTGACCTACAGTGTCATCCGGTCCATAGGACAGTCCCCAAAAACCTTAACCCCATCCCTACCCCAGGAACATCAAGAGAAGCCTCAAAGCCATGTCCTTCTCCCCCCCCACCCCCACCCCGTGGATCCCTGTCCTCAAGGCAGGTCATGGAAGCATCGTGCTCATTTCCTCCTTCTTTCCTTCCACAGGTGAAGATCGATGCCCACCGTGCTGTGTCTGGAGGAAGACCACCAAGAGCAACCACAACACAGTCCTGGCGTCTCTGGGGTGGAGCCAGGCACGAACGATCACACAAATAAATATGCAACTGCTGTAAGGGGGACAGGTGTTGTGAGGACTGTGATAGGGACCCAATCCGGAATACCCCCCGGGGTGAGGCAGAGAAGGATAGTCCTCTCCTCTGGAGGTTGTCTTCGTGGAGGCCTGAAGGCTGCCCAGCGCTGCCTGCCGGAGGGGGATGGGGGCGCAGGCCGAGATCTGAGGGGACCCTGCATTTCTTCCAGGCCACAGCCTTGAGCTTACCGGGCTGAGCTCTCCCCCACCCCCAGGGCTGTGACCAGACCACTTCCCTCCCTGCCTCCACATGCTTCCCCACCCTCCTGTCGCCTTGCATGCATTGAGTAGCAAACTGCCTACTATGTGCCAGGCCCCTGCGCACCCGGAGCTGGACACGGTGACCTATCAGTGCTCGGCCAGGGAATCAGAACCAGGGGGAGACACACAGAGAATTGTTGCAAAGCACTTGCAGGGGGGGGCGGGCAGGCTGGTATACCAAGGGCGAGGCAGGCTGGGATACCATGGNGGGATCTCCCAGGCCCCGCCCCGAGGCCACCATCCACCTTCTGCCATCCACCAGGAGAGCTTCCTCTTCATAAGGAAAGCTCCACTTCTATTCTCTAAGCCTTCCACTGATTGACTCAGGCCCACCCAGGTTATCGAGGTTAAAGCCCATTCATTATGGGTTCAGTCACATCTACAAACTGCCTTCATTGCAACACCTAGATTGGTGTTTGATATGTGGGAACTAGAAAGAGAGGCAAAAAGGCCCCTCTGCGGGGTGGCTGTCGCGAATGGAGGTAAACACAGGATCACACAGGGGACTCAGGACCCGCAGGTCGGGTGTCAGGGGAACGTGGGGGCGGGGCGCTCAGGGAGGTGCTGCAGGAAGGTGAAATACTTGAGCTGAGCCTCCAAGGCAGGAACAGCGACCTGTATGGGGAACAGCGTAGGCAAAGGCATGGGATGAAGGAAGCAGGAAACAGTTATAAAATTACAAATGGAGGGTGTTCCCTGGTGGCTCAGTCAGTTAAGCGTCCGACTCTTGGTTTCCACTCAGGTTATGATCTCTCAGTTTCATGAGTTCAAGCCCCGAGTCAAGCTCTGCTCTGCGCTGGCAACATGGAGCCTGCCTGGGGTTCTCTCTCTTTTTCCTTCTCTCTCTGTTCTCCCCCCACTCATGCTGTCTCTCTCAAATAAATAAATAAACTAAAAAAAAAAAAAGAAAGAAAGAAATT